>NC_060188.1:22679994-22979994 GCF_021184085.1 Oncorhynchus gorbuscha | reverse complement strand
TCCTGTGGATCTTCCCAACAAGGGTGAAAAAACTGCCACACATTGGTCCTCTCACTGCTAACTTTGTGCAGTAGAAAGTGAACAACCTTTGCATAAATATTAATTGACTGCGCTCTCTCAGTGGCCAGGAATGTTGCTTGCTGTCCCAATGCCTTCTATTGATTGGTAGATACGATGTGCGCATCAACTCTGTGAGCTCACCCGCACGGAAGCGCTATTATATTAGTAGGAGCACCACAAACTCAGTAAGTGAACACCTACTTTTCGCAATCGGTGCCAGAGTGTAGGAAACCCAATGAGATGTCAGATACGACAGGCAGATAACACTGAGATGGCATTGGGAAGGCGGGATGACTATTCCTCCTCTCCTTTTTACATGCCTTATGATCTGCAAAGATGTTGCTGGATGAATGTAAGGGTGAGTAGGGAAAAGTAGAAAGTGGTGTATTGCCCTGTATGCACTTAAGAAGAAATCTTGAAGATAATTTGCTCAACTAATGTAGGCTACATCTGAATTTCCTCAAATTATTTACTGAATAAATGTGTCATAATTATAATAATAGTAATTATTATTATTATTATTATTATTATTATTATTATTATTATATGACTACTAAATCATTATTATACAAGCAGCTCATGGCTGCTCCCTACTGGTGTTCTCTGGAACATTGCAATAGTTGTAACCGTGATCTTGGGAGATTTTACACAAGAAGGTAGGATGGATGGTTGGAGAATAGATCAATCTTTTTTTCGATGGAAATTATGTGTGATGAAAATCGTCGGTTCACTCCACCAATTCATATCACAGAGGTTGTTGCTTCTCATGCATGCTGGTCTGATACAAAGGAGGGGCACCTGACAGTGCTATGGAGTGCATTGTAAGTGAGCTGGAACGGACACTAGGCTGTGTAGCCTTACTGAGGTATTTTGCATTAAAGATGCTTATGTAGGGAGAACATATCTATACCACATTTATTACACAAGGTGACAGTCAGTATTGTTCTCTGAATTGAAAAATGTTGACAAATTTGACTTATGCCCTTTTGGGAGGTAAAGTAAGAGATTCTAGATTGTGAGCCACTGAGATATGTCTCCTTTTATTAGAGAGTCTCATTCATCATACTCCTCAAACACACCAGAAATATCTGCAGAACAGCAATGCCTGGACAACAATAAATGGAGGGCTCATTGCTCTCAAAGCAGAATGACAGGGTCATCTTATAGTATTAGCATCTGAAAGTATGAGAGAATGCTTATTTGGCCAAATTTCTCTTCCCATCACATCTCTAAGATTGTGTAACCAGCAGTTTGGCAAATCAAACAGTGGCTGAAATGACTGAGCAAGGAGGAAAAAAGGTGAGACCAAAGATATTTTATTGCCAAAACGCGATAATCCTAGAGTAGTGAACAAAAAAATCAAAGTGCAGCTCTTTTGTGTTCGACCTATGGCCTCCCACAGGACAGGAAATGCTGAACAATCCAATAGGACATCTCTTACACAGAGAAAGGCAGATAAATCACACCCTTCCTTTTTTCTTAGCAGCTGTGGTACATACTGTACAGCCACTTCAGCATACAGTATGCTTTGTTATAGTAAAGTTATGTAAATGTAACTGCCAAAATAATGGAAACACTTGAGTAAATGAGGGATACAAAGTATATTGAAAGCATGTGCTTCCACACAGGTGTGGTTCCTGAGTTAATTAAGCAATTAACATCATATCATCATCATTATTTTGGCTACTATGCCTATGCCCCCATATAATTGCAATGCCCCCATCCACAGGGTACAAGTGGCCACTGAATGGTTTGATGAGAATGAGCAGCACCTTAGACAGAATTTTCCACCGCCTTCAACAAAACACCAAATTATTTAATTTATTATGAAAGAATGGTGTCCCTCCAATAAAGTTTGCATTAAAACTGTTCTCAATCAATCATCAGATAATCAGCTAATGTCACAAAGTGCTGTACAGAAACCCATCCTAAAACCCAAACAGAAAGCAATGCAGGTGTAGAAGCACGTTGGCTAGAAAAAACTCCCTAGAAGGCCGGAACCTAGGAAGATACCTAGAGAGGAACCAGGCTATGAGGGGTGGCCAGTCCTCTTCTGGCTGTGCCAAGTGGATAACATGGCCAAGATGTTCAAATGTTCATAGATGACCAGCAGGGTCAGATAATAATAATCACAGTGGTTGTAGAGGGTGCAACAGGTCAGCACCACAGGAGAAAATGTCAGTTGGCTTTTCATAGCCAATCATTCAGAGTATCTCTACCGCACCTACTATCTCTAGAGAGTTGAAAACAGCAGGTCTGGGACAAGGTAGCATGTCTGGTGAACAGGTCAGGGTTCCATAGCCGCAAGCAGAACAGTTGAAACTGGAGCAGCAGCACGAACAGGTGGACTGGGGACAGCAAGGAGTCATCAGGCCAGGTAGTCCTGAGGCATGGTCCTATGGTTCAGGTCCTCCGAGAGAAAGAGCGAGCGAGGGAGAAAGAGAGAAAGAGAGAAAAAGAGAGAGTGAGAGAATTAGAGAGAGCATACTTAAATTCACACAGGACACCGGATAAGACAGGCGAAATACTCCAGATATAACAGACTGACCCTAGCCTCCCGACACAAACTTTTGCAGCATAAATACTGGAGGCTGAGACAGGAAGGGTTCTGGCTTGTGGTGTCCCAATGCCCTATTGATATGCTTTATGTTGGTGTTTCCTTTATTTTGTCAGTTACCTGTATACCTGTATATCCACTGCCATTCAAGTACTGTATCAGGGATCCTGCAGTCCACACATACATACGAGACATTTGGTTGTCTAGAAGTTATAATAACTGTTGATTTAATAATTGTTGATTGGCAATTGAAGGTTGGTAAGTTAAAATTATATATTACACCTGGTTGATAACACCTAACTTGAGATAATCACTTTTGAATAATGCATGTATTGGCGTCAACAGGAGAAAAGTTAGATAGTACTTTGGTACAGTGTGGGTTGTGGAATGTGGAGGTAGTTGGAGCCGGCCTAAGGGGATCACTATATCCAGGACTCATTGTCTCCTGGGTGCTTTTTCTTTTTCTGGAGGAAGACAGTCTGTCTCAGAATGTCTGTGTTTTAAGATTAGGGAGGGATTATTACAGTAAATCAATTTTGATTGCATTCTTCAAAATTGGCATAAAATGGAGTCCATGTTTCAAAATGAACAGTTCATTTTTAGTTCCTGTCTTACCAAATGATATCTATGCATTCATTAGAATCTCAACTCATCAATGTGGCAAATCATTGTTTGAAGTCATTATGAATTTATATCATTTCCCATCGATACAGGTGGTTTACATTAATTAACTCCCTGCATGTTTTAGCCTCACACTGACATAATGAGCTGATGTATTGCACCACAAAAGCACTATATAGTCACACAGTCACAGATACAGTATGCAAAATAAATGCAATGGCAGCAGCCATGTCCAAGAACAAAGTCATTCTTTGCCTTGAAATCAATCGATGATATAAATAATTAATAATTAAACACAGTATTTATTGTAAACTATCACAAGAGGATGTCAGCACCGGGCTGTAGAGACATGCTGTCTGGCTAAGCGTCACTTCAGTGAGATGCTCAGCCACATAGACTCCCATGGTTAGAAATGGCTGGAGACTGTCAATGCAGAGGTGAAGTGATAGATATCAGGCCTTTATGTGATCGATAATGCTGTTTTCCCCCAATGTTGCCTGCCATTCTGTGAACTAATTAGATGATAAAAAGTGATGGATGTGAATTAAATTCAGCTGGCACCTTAAAACAACCTCCTTTGGGCTTTGGATCATTTCTTACTGACCTTTTACATCTCCACTTTATTGTATGTGAATGCAATTAAATCAATTTGTTGGATGTTTGCAATGCAGCAGTTGGCTCCAAGGTTGTGGTCGGATAGCAGTGGCCTCTCTGTGCTTGAAACCCCCATGGAAGACGGCAGAACAATTAAAGGTGTAAATATGGTATGGCAACATCCTACATGGAAAGCAGTTGGAAAATGGACAATTGGGTATTTTCCTCTGTTCCACTGTAATAAATCAAACAAAGGATAAATCTCTATTGATCCTCATTCCAAACGCTCAAGATAATGAGGTTTCACAAAATTTGCCCTGATAAAAAAGTAATTGTCTAGGACTGCAAGAAAAGGGACAAATTATCCACAGTGGGGTTTGTTGGGCGAAATAATCCAATAACCTCAGAATGGGTCATACTGTACGTTCGATATAGCAACCAGTGAACACCAAGAGACCATACCTAGAGGGAGGACAGTGGGGGGCTGATACTCACGCAGTACCAGCGTTGAGATGTACAGGTAACTGCCAAAATAAAGGAAACCCCAACATACAGTGTCTTAATAGAGCCAGAACAGCTTCAATGCACCTTGGTATAGATTCTACAAGTGTCGGGAACTCTACTGGAGGGATGCGACACCATTCTTCCATGAGAAGTTCCATTATTTGGTGTTTTGTTGATGTAGGTGGAAAATGCTGTCTCGTACCGCTCCAGAATGTTCAATTGGGTTGAGATCTGGAGACTGAGGCACACTTACATATCCACCTCCATGCACGCACACACACACACACACACACACACACACACACACACACACACACACACACACACACACACACACACACACACACACACACACACACACACACACACACACACACACACACACACACACACACACACACACACACACACACACACACACACACACACACACACACACACACTTAAAAACCCCTATGCTCCTTTGAGAACCCTCTTTCAAAATCATTGAGATCTCTTCTTCTAGCCATGATAGCCAAACTAATGGGCCACTGGGCAATTTTATACATGACCCTAAGCATGATGGGATTTTAATTGCTTAATTAACTCAGGAACCACACCTGTGTGAAGCATCTGCTTTAAATATACTTTGTATCCCTCAAGTGTTTCCTTTATTTTGTCAGTTACCTGTATTAGACCTCTCCCACTGGATCACCATAGGGCCACCATCAGCAGGTCCTTGGGGGGCAAAACTTTTATCCCGGCTCTTGCTTCATTAAGGACTGTGCCACGGGTTGTACTTAATCATATTGTTTCTGCCTGACAGGCTTCATGGCAATTTGCAATACATTCTGTATGGTCAATCTGTCTTTGAGAGACAGAAGCATAATACCATCCCTAAACACCAGCAGACCTTTACAGTATTAAGGGTCTGGCACATTGCTAAAACAGCAGGAGAGGATCAAGAAGAATGTTGAAAGAGACAATGGGCCAGAGATCTTTAGACTCATTTGGTCTGTTGATCCACTTCAAGTGTCACTTAACATGGACTTTATTTGGAATGGTTATAGTCCTTTTCAGAGAAATAAGGTTGATCCGGAATTGATCAGATGAAATCATTTCCTTCTCTTTCTCTTATGCTGTACTTGTACATTGTTGTACTATTGAGCTATCTTAGGGTCATTGGGTGTGTCGCTGATGCAACACTTGCCCTGCTGAGCACTGTGAATTAATGGAGTGCCATTGGAGCAGTAGTGGAAATGCACTGCACCGTTCGAAGCCACATCACAAGAAAAAAAAAGGTCCTTCAAAGAGTCTCACATTCAGAGAGAAGACCCTGTGAAATCACTTGGCTCCTAATGACCTATCATTGTGACGTTTGGGATTGATGACTTTCTATTTGCCCTTTCCGCTAAGTTCCACCTGGGGATCATGTCCCACACATTAACTCCTCTCTGGAGTGGTGGAATCAGGAAACACTGTCATCTCTCCCAGGGCGCTTTGGAGCTTCTACTTCCTCGTCCAGCATTAGGCTGTGGTGAGACGAGAACAATCTGTAAGCTGGTGCGATGGCTCCACTCCTCTTGAGTCCCAGCCAGTCAGCCATCCCTGAATCTGCAAGGCGTCCCCACGGTGCGGTGCGACCTGGTGCCTCCCAAGTGTGGCTCCCACAGCATAATTAAGGCGGGATCTGCCAGGGCTTCTGGGCCAGGGTCATTCATCAACCAGATCACCTGCAAGATTAATGTGCCCTCGCTGCAGCGCTGCAATGGATTGCTGCCACTTGCTGAGATCATTAGTGCTGGCCTGCCGTACCACTGCAGAGGCACTCCCCGATCAGTGGAGAGGAAGATTTGCAGCTTTGCATACTAAATGAACAGTCCATCATCGCCTAATTAAGGGATTATTGGAGACACTTGTGTCCAGTCCCCCGGACAGTAAACCATAACTGAAGGGCAAACAAGATAGATTAACTCCACCTGCTTAGTAGCGCATTGCAAAGTAATAAAACTGCTGACAAAGATAAGCTACAAAGGAGATCTTGGAGGAGGGAGGGTGTCAACAACACACAACATTTAAAACCCCAAAGAATTCAGAGACACCATTTAACAATCCACCGACACTCCATACAGCAGTAGGAATCTGGACTCAACATTTTCCCCAGACTACCACATAAACAGGCTTAACATTATTCTTGCAGGCGCATAAGGTGTTCATAGTGCCCCGTCCATTCTTAATGAACATGCTTGGTTTGGGAGGACCGGAGGTAAGACAGGCTAATTATTATTCTTAGACATGAAGTGAACAGTGTATCTCACATACAGATCTCCAAGGTGCTCTGCAGCCTGTATGGGTGCACATCCCTTATTAAAGAAGAATGGGACATGGCAGTGCTCAAAAGACCAAATGCATTTTTGCTGAGAGCTACGTGCGAATTGAATACTAAAGATGATGGATAAGTAAGGGTTGATTCCGATAACTCACATTCAAATCCTACAGATAGGTGCTTGCATTCAATTCTCACTCGAGATCAACAACATAGGGTGAAGGTTGGACCTGCTATGCCACAGATCATGACTTATACAAATTAGTCTTATTTTTATATGAAATGGAAAATGGCTCATATTTTCCACTGAATTAACCTCTTGCTCTGAAGCTTTGATGAATTTCAGTGAAAACTTGAAGATGACCCCAGTTTTGACATGAAACAAAACAACAGAGAAAAATAGCATCCGCTTCTTGTGTAAATCATCCCAGCTCCAACACACACAGCACAGGGAAGGCAAGGAGGGAGGGTTGAGCACGGCTTTGCCGGCTGTAAGCCTCCCAGTGTATGAGGCTTGTTTTTCATTGACTGTGTCAGGAATCAAGAGGGCTAATCCCTCTGAGAATTCAGATGAAAGTTTCAAAAGAAATAATGAAAGGCACACTGCCCGAGGGTGCATATCAGGGTGAACATACAGCAAGCTGGAGTGAAAAGCAGCAGCCACGCACAGCAAGCATACAGCAGAAAAACAGAATATAACCAGCTTCCCCTGCCTGCCTGCCTCCCACCACCCCCACTACCAATTAAAAATATACATACTCACAATATTTCTCCAAGACATAAACAAATACGCACATCAAAAACTTGGCATGCTACTCCGCAACAACAAAAAATCACAGCTTGCTTGCTCTCTCCAAACGTAGCATGAAAATCGAAATATGACCCTCAAATTGTCGAGCCGGTATAATGAAAACATGGGATAATTGGCTGTTACAATTAGCCATACACCAAAAAAGATGATCTTCCATCACATGCGTGTAGTATACATCTCATGCATGTGATATTACAAAGACTCTTTGTAGCAGGAGAGAAAATAGCAACTGAGCAGCTTGTGTGTAGAATTTCACATTTACATATGTTACAGAATTTGTACTGTTTGTATGTGTGAAGTTAAAAGATTCACCGGTGTCTGGAGGCTATGCTTTATATCTGTGCATCACTGTATGTGTAGCATAAGGACACTGAGATATATATTTTTTTGCAAGCGATATTCCCGACAGACCCTTTGCAGAACTCCATGAAGCGCTTCACTTTGAACTTCCAGAGCATGGCCTCTGACAACTACCATCCTCTCTGAACGTGTCTTATTTATCAGAAACAGCATGCCAGTCTCGTTTTTCCCCTCAGATAGGGAGCACTGAGCCATGTCCACTGTGCTTCTCCAGTCTACGTCATTTACACAGCCTCAGTAGGCCACAGCATTCTTTTAGAGGGGGAGTAGTGGGCTGAAGAATGTATGGAGCTGTATGATTCATTGGGCATCTGTGGCCCTTTCAGGACCCCAGGCTAGGAGTCCTATAAAATGGTGAGTTCCACCTGGCCTATTTATCATTTCTCATGTTATGTTAGAACTACAAGGTGAAAAAGGTTTTCCTAGTGAGGAAGATGTATCGTTCTGAACCACCCAGAGAATCGACACCAGAGATCATCAGCTTTATCATTCTCGAGCAGTGATCATTTGCAGTCGGTGTTAAGCCAATTTTAACAGGCGAATCTCTGTGATCTCTGTGACCTTAGAGGGCTCAGTAGGGTCCCGATGACGACGGGACACAGAACACTTAATTTCTTCAGCAGAGCAGATGCGATCAGGCGAAGATTTAGAGCATTACGTATCATATGCTACAGACTTCCATGAGCGTAATTCTCTTTTACTTCCAGGGAAACAGAATGTTGTTTTACATTTACATTTACATTTAAGTCATTTAGCAGACACTCTTATCCAGAGCGACTTACAAATTGGAGTCACTGTTTACGTATTTAGTATGGATAAGACATGCGGTATACAAAGGGCTATTCATCAAACACTAAGCGCACAGAGATGGAGTACCTTTTCATATAGAGCCGTTGTATACCAGGCGAGTGGGAAGATACACATTTTCAGACGGCGAACTAAGAAATATGATCTTGCCCACAGGAGTTGGATAACATATGGACGGAGGTGGGGAGTTTATTGTTGTGAGAAAAGGTATAACGATTAAGCTTTCGTTTTTCCATTTCTACCCAGGATATATTGAGTTTTTATCGTTGAAGTGTGACATTTTGTGATGAAGAAAAAATGGTTTTAGCAACCAATTTACCAAAGACCAGACAGTTATTCTAAAAACAAAGATAAACGACTGTTTAAGCAATAATGCCTGAGGGCTTTTTTTAAACGGTTGCCAACATATTTATACAAATATTAATGACAAATATTAATTTAATGAGTAAATAGCTACCTCATTGACCTAGTCGTTAATTCTAATAATTCTATTCATTCGACGTTGCTATGCTAAAAAAAATCATTCTGTAGCTGGCTAGCAGAGATTAAATGATAATGAGAGACAAGAACCTTAATAAATAATAATTTAATAAATATCTAATCGGCCTAAACAACTATAATGGTTGGCGAGTCAGAGCTAACCAAGCTAGTTAGTGATGTTAATAGTGACATTTCCGTTGATGGCACATGAGTGTAAGAGCTGTCCATGGTCCGGGAGCTGGTTGGTGACAGCCAGCCTCTTCTTTGCTGGTATTGGAGAGATCCCATTAGTCAAATTATACATTATCACACAGGTCGTAGAGGCAGACTGATAGGTTTATACAACCCCCAACTGTTGCAAACCAAATAGGAGCATTGAAAAATCATGTGTAGATGTTTTTTTCGAGAGGGAGATGAATTTCCTGCCTGGGCTGTGGGACAGTGGAATTATGAGATTAACACGTCATGATATTGTGTGGGAGTTGTTGTCAACCAATCAGCAACCAGGAACCAAACAACTCCTTTTATATGTATGATTATTCAAAGAATGTTGTTTGATGATCTTATTGTGAGTACTCAAAAAGCTACATCTCTGTTTTGAAAAATAAGCCATTTTGAGAGTTTCCTATTGATCAGTTCAGGTAAACACCCACTCTTCCCTCTAGCCCACAACATCAGGCATAATCCCTTCACTGAGAAGAAACACAACAACAAGTGTCATATTGCTTCCACTGCCTGTCGATTCACTTTGATTGCTCTGCTTTAGGAGTTACAGCCTATTGCTGATGGTCAGTCAATATGGCATGGAAGAATGGAAACTGTGTTGGGGCTGTGATACTATACTGGACCATGATGTTTTCAGCCGGGTCACCCATAATACAAGTCGGTATTCGACGTCCATCCATGTCTGAGGACGTTGGGAGATGACCATCCATGTCTGAAGACGTTGGGAGAGGACCATCCATGTCTGAAGACGTTGGGAGATGACCATCCATGTCTGAAGACGTTGGGAGATGACCATCCATGTCTGAGGACGTTGGGAGATGACCATCCATGTCTGAAGACGTTAGGAGAGGACCATCCATGTCTGAAGACGTTGGGAGATGACCATCCATGTCTGAGGACGTTGGGAGATGACCATCCATGTCTGAGGACGTTGGGAGATGACCATCCATGTCTGAGGACGTTGGGAGATGACCATCCATGTCTGAAGACGTTGGGAGATGACCATCCATGTCTGAAGACGTTAGGAGAGGACCATCCATGTCTGAAGACGTTGGGAGATGACCATCCATGTCTGAGGACGTTGGGAGATGACCATCCATGTCTGAGGACGTTGGGAGATGACCATCCATGTCTGAGGACGTTGGGAGATGACCATCCATGTCTGAGGACGTTGGGAGATGACCATCCATGTCTGAAGACGTTGGGAGATGACCATCCATGTTGGGAGGTGACGTGGAAACTGGCACGAGGGGAAACAGTGAGTGCTTTTACCTTCAAGTAGGTTTCGGATTTGCAATTGAATTGATTTTGATTCCAAAGGTTGCAAGTTCAAATCAAGGTTTTAAGCCTAAACGTAACCTTAAACATTTGATGTTTGCAACAACTTAAAAATGTGACATTTGATAAACGTCTAATTCAGTCGTGAGACTGTGAGAGCTAGTGGGGCATTTTAGCAATGTGAGCAGCTGACTGATTCATGGAAACATTGGTTCATAACAACATTAATAGAACAAGTATTGCCAAGCTGTTCTACACAAAGTTTATTAACAGCCAGCTTTAATGACAGAATAAACCCTCCATAATGCTTATCCACTATGTATTAAGAATTGCATTTAATGTCTGGACAAGGCTTTCAATTATGAGAAAAGAGTCATACTTTTAGAAAGCATCATTATGGCAGAGACAGGATGGGACTTATTAAAGACCAATGTACTGCTTCCTCTTACTGCAGTCTCTATATTGGCATTGATTTGATCATTAATGACTACTTTAGCGATGACTCAAATCGTTCAGAGAATTCACATTAAGAGTGTCACCATATTCCATCCACGTTGCCATATTGGTATGCATGTAAAGCCTCTTGCCATTGTCAAAAGGAGACAAGGAAAAGAGAAGAAAAAAACGAAGAAATATTCCACAAACATCCCCAAGGTCACACAGAACTCAAGGAACCTGAGAAAGACCTTTAATTAATTCATTCCGTCCACATCTTAAATGGAAAGCAACACAGGTCATATCATCAATTCATGAGCCTCTCAACTGTCCAATTAGCCTTATCTGTGCTTTGCAAGAACAAAAATGTGTCATTCAAAAGAGAAATGCGATAGAAATGTGAGAATGTAACTGTCCCCAGAGTCAAGACCAGAATGTATTACCTATTTAATTCCTAATGATATAATAATTCCAATGCACTGCTTATGTCACGGACTGTTTTATACTGTGGACATACTCCAAATGACAAACGAAGATTTCAATTAAAGATGGCTTTCATGAATGAAAATGATCCTGCTCTGTCACAAAGCCTCAGTGTCAAGGACCTGTAGGTGTGCTCCTCCATCTTTTTATGATTAACAGCAGCATCGGGGAAATAAAAGTAACATACATTAGAAAGCAGCATACATTGGAGGTCCTAGTGGCCATGGGCACTGATTGGTTCCCTGCCTTGCAAAGGGTGCTGTCCTTCAAACTTTCAAACAAAGATCTACCCCAATACGCTTGGCAATACGTGAGTTTGCACAATTAATGAATAGATGAAGAGGCCCATCTCAGAGCACAGTGTTCATTTTGGACATCATCATAGTAATTAGGTAGGTACAGTGCATTCGGAAAGTGTTCAGACCCCTTCACTTTTTCAACATTTTGTTACGTTCTAACATGGATTCAATAAAAATAATTCCTCATCAATCTACACACAATACCCCATAATACTTTTCGAATGCACCGTCAGTAAGTAAACCTGATCTTAGCCAGAGTGGTCTAAATCACCATACTTCCATGGAATTCCTACTGTCAATGTTTAGTTGGCAACATATTACATTCCATGTGAGTTGAGATCTAGGGGATTGTATGAGATTGGGCATTTGATCCACAGTTCTGGCTCTGTGGTGACAAAATTCCAAGGCACTTATTGTAAAAATCAAGGTGTTGACTCTGGTGTGCTGGCTAAATTCCCAACCTGGCTCCTCCAATTTTCATGGTCATCTAATCATCTCCAGATTCAATTGGTGCAATCATTCCTCACCTCTCCACTGTGATATGTGGTATGTCACATTTGGTGGGTGATTTACATTGGTGGTGGATGGAAACATTCATAATATATGCCAAGCTTCCTTAGGCATGAAGGAAACATGGGAAACATCCCCCTCGGCAGGTGCAGCTCGCTGTGGGAAGTGTATAAACCCTCCCCGGGAAGTCTGTCAGCCGTGTTGACACTAGTCATAAACACTGCTGACCTGTGGCCATGCCTCTCTACTTCTTCCTCAGCTACATTCCCCTGGACAACCACAGAGAAAGGTTGAGAGCTGAAGTCATTCACATTACATCAGTACTACAGCTGAGCACACACACTCCCTGGTCAACACAGACACAGCTCAAAGTACTATACGTGATTGATTGAATTCCACTGACTAAAATAAACATTGACTTGTTTCAGCGATCTTTGCCTCAATAAATACTGTAGTGTTCTCATGCAGTATGATAAATATACACTGAGTGTTCAAAACATTAGGAACACCTTCCTAATATTGAGTTGCACCCCCTTTTCCACTCAGAACAGCCTCAATCCGTCGGGGTATGGACTCTACAAGGTGTTGAAAGTGTTCCATGGGAATGCTGGCCCATGTTGGCTCCAATGCTTCTCACAGTTGTGTCAAGTTGGCTGGTAGTGAATCTCTACTTTGACTAGCTTGTTCCATTCATCCCATTGATGCTCAATTGGATTGAGATCTGGTGACTGGGTAGGACACTGCAGTAAGCTGAATTCACAATCATGTTCATGGAACCATTCCTGGACAATCCTAGCCTTGTGGCATGGAGATAGATACATTGATAGATACACAGATAGATACACTGCTGCCATGAAGGGATGCACCTGGTTGGCAATGATGTTCAGAGATTCTGTGGCATTCAAACGTTGCTCCACTTTTATCAAGGGGCTCAATGTGAGTCATGAAAACAAACCCCACACCATCACACCCATCACACCACCAGCCTGCAATGTTGACACGTGACATGATGGATGCATGTACTCATGTGGTTTTCTCCCTACCCTAGTCCTCCCGTTAGCTTGAAACAGCCGGAACTGGGATTCATCAGACCAGGCAATGTTTTTCCAATTATCCAGTGTCTAGTGTTTTTGTTCCTTAGCCCACTGCAACTGCAGTTCCTTGTTTCTTGCTGAAAGAAGTGGAACTCTGTAAGATTGTCGGCTGCCACACCCCATTCCTCACCATTTTAGATAAGCATGCTCCGTTCAAAAAATGCAGAACCAAGAACAGATACAGCCCTTGGTTCACTCCAGACCTGACTGCCCTCGACCAGCACAAAAACATCCTGTGGCGGACTGCAATAGCATCGAATAGCCCCCCGTGATTTGCAACTGTTCAGGGAAGTCAGGAACCAATACACGCTGTCAGTCAGGAAAGCTAAGGCCAGCTTCTTCAGGCAGAAGTTTGCATCCTGTAGCTCCAACTCCAAAAAGTTCTGGGACACTGTGAAGTCCATGGAGAACAAGAGCACCTCCTCCCAGCTGCCCACTGCACTGAGGCTAGGTAACACGGTCTCCACCGATAAATCCATGATTATCGAAAACTTCAATAAGCACTTCGCAACTGCTGGCCATGCCTTCCGCCTGGCTACTCCAACCTCGGCCAACAGCTCCGCCCCCCCCCCCCCCGCAGCTCCTCGCCCAAGCCTCTCCAGGTTCTCCTTTACCCAAATCCAGATAGCAGATGTTCTGAAAGAGCTGCAAAACCTGGACCCGTACAAATCAGCTGGGCTTGACAATCTGGACCCTCTATTTCTGAAACTATCTGCCGCCATTGTCGCAACCCCTATTACCAGCCTGTTCAACCTCTCTTTCATATCGTCTGAGATCCCCAAGGATTGGAAAGCTGCCGCAGACATCCCCCTCTTCAAAGGGGGAGACACCCTGGACCCAAACTGTTATAGACCTATATCCATCCTGCCCTGCCTATCTAAGGTCTTCGAAAGCCAAGTCAACAAACAGGTCACTGACCATCTCGAATCCCACCGTACCTTCTCCGCTGTGCAATCTGGTTTCCGAGCCGGTCACGGGTGCACCTCAGCCACACTCAAGGTACTAAACGATATCATAACCGCCATCGATAAAAGACAGTACTGTGCAGCCGTCTTCATCGACCTCGCCAAGGCTTTCGACTCTGTCAATCACCATATTCTTATCGGCAGACTCAATAGCCTCGGTTTTTCGGATGACTGCCTTGCCTGGTTCACCAATTACTTTGCAGACAGAGTTCAGTGTGTCATATCGGAGGGCATGCTGTCCGGTCCTCTGGCAGTCTCTATGGGGTGCCACAGGGTTCTATTTTCGGGCCGACTCTTTTCTCTGTATATATCAATGATGTTGCTCTTGCTGCGGGCGATTCCCTGATCCACCTCTACGCAGACGACACCATTCTATATACTTTCGGCCCGTCATTGGACACTGTGCTATCTAACCTCCAAACGAGCTTCAATGCCATACAGCACTCCTTCCGTGGCCTCCATCTGCTCTTAAACGCGAGTAAAACCAAATGCATGCTTTTCAACCGATCGCTGCCTGCACCCGCATGCCCGACTAGCATCACCACCCTGGATAGTTCCGACCTTGAATATGTGGACATCTATAAGTACCTAGGTGTCTGGCTAGACCTTGAATATGTGGACATCTATAAGTACCTAGGTGTCTGGCTAGACTGCAAACTCTCCTTCCAGACTCACATCAAACATCTCCAATCGAAAATCAAATCAAGAGTCGGCTTTCTATTCCGCAACAAAGCCTCCTTCACTCACGCCGTCAAGCTTACCCTAGTAAAACTGACTATCCTACCGATCCTCGACTTCGGCGATGTCATCTACAAAATGGCTTCCAACACTCTACTCAGCCAACTGGATGCAGTCTATCACAGTGCCATCCGTTTTGTCACTAAAGCACCTTATACCACCCACCACTGCGACTTGTATGCTCTAGTCGGCTGGCCCTCACTACATATTCGTCGCCAGACCCACTGGCTCCAGGTCATCTACAAGTCCATGCTAGGTAAAGCTCCGCCTTATCTCAGTTCACTGGTCACGATGGCAACACCCATCCGTAGCACGCGCTCCAGCAGGTGTATCTCACTGATCATCCCTAAAGCCAACACCTCATTTGGCCGCCTTTCGTTCCAGTACTCTGCTGCCTGTGACTGGAACGAACTGCAAAAATCGCTGAAGTTGGAGACTTTTATCTCCCTCACCAACTTCAAACATCAGCTATCCGAGCAGCTAACCGATCGCTGCAGCTGTACATAGTCTATTGGTAAATAGCCCACCCATTTTCACCTACCTCATTCCCATACTGTTTTTATACTGTTTTTTATTTATTTACTTTTCTGCTCTTTTGCACACCAATATCTCTACCTGTACATGACCATTTGATCATTTATCACTCCAGTGTTAATCTGCAAAATTTTATTATTTGCCTACCTCCTCATGCCTTTTGCACACATTGTATATAGACTGCCCATTTTTTTCTACTGTGTTGTTGACTTGTTAATTGTTTACTCCATGTGTAACTCTGTGTTGTCTGTTCACACTGCTATGCTTTATTTTGGCCAGGTCGCAGTTGCAAATGAGAACCTGTTCTCAACTAGCCTACCTGGTTAAATAAAGGTGAAATAAAAAATAAATAAAAAAATTAATGTCAAGGTACAATGAGTTGTTCATTCTTGTATTGGTCTTTGGGCACTAATGTTGTTATGGAATGTCAGTTGACTAACTGTAGCCCGTCTGTTGCTCGGCACAATTCGTGTCAGACTCCTTTGTCCTTTGGGTGGTGGACAATTCTTTATACACACGGGAAACAGTTGAGTGTGAAAAACCCTGCAGCGTTGCAGTTCTTGACACACTCAAACAGGTGGGCCTTGCACCTACTTCCATACCCTGTTCAAAGGCACTTAAATATTTTGCCCATTCACCCTCCGTATGACAGATAAACACAATCCATGTCTCAATTGTCTCAAGGCTTAAAAATGATTCTTTAACCTTTCGCCTCCCCTTCCACCTACACTGATTGAAGTGGATTTAACAGGTGACATCAATAAGGGATCAAAGCTTTCACCTGGATTCACCTGGTCAGTCTATGTCATGGAAAGAGCAGGTGTCCCTCGCCCCGTACCCCCCACCCCCTTGACCGCAACGTGTACAAAGGGTGATGCGGACAGCCCAGTATATCACTGGTGCCGAGCTTCATTCCATTCAGGACCTCTATATCAGGCGGTGTCAGAGGAAGGCCCGAAAAATTGCCCCCCTAAAATATTTGCTCACTCTGCTATACCGTCCGGCAAAAGGTACCTGGCGCACCAGCTCTCGAACCAACAGGCTCAGAGACAGCTTCTACCCCCAAGCCATAAGACTGCTAAATAGCCAGACTTCTAAATAGCCAGACTGCTAAATAGTCAATTAATGGTACCCAAACTATTTGCACTGACCCTATGTACACTCACTAGACTTTATATACACACCATATACACACTCACTAGACTTTATATACATACCATATACACACTCACTAGACTTTATATACACACCATATACACACTCACTAGACTTTATATACACACCATATACACACTCACTCACACACACTACACTGTTACACTGACACAAAAAACCCACAAATTCACAAACCCTACATATGCACACACACACACACACACACACACACACACACACACACACACACACACACACACACACACACACACACACACACACACACACACACACACACACACACACACACACACACACACACACACACACACACACACACACACACACACACACACACTCACACACTTTTACAATCATCATTTGCTGGTGCTACTGTATTCTTCATTTTACTCGTATTATTATCTATCCGAATGCCTAGTCACTTTGCCCTGCATTCATGTACAAATCTACTTCAAGTACCTCATACCTCTGCACATTGCTCTAGTACTGGTACTCTCTGTATAGAGTTTAGCTCCATTCTTGTGTATTTTATTTTATTCCTCTTGTGTTAGTTACTATTGTATTTGTATTATTATGTTTAAACTCTGCATCGTTGGGAAAGGTACATAAGCAATTTCACTGTAAAGTCTACACCAGTTGTATTCGGCACTTGTGATAAAGAAAATTTGATTTGATTAGAGCCGTATTCTGTACCATGCACTGTGACACATGCATTTTTTTTTGCTATATAGGCAACACTGATTGGATTTCTCTAGTGCCGCTTAATATTTCACATAAGATTACTGTGATTACCATTGTAAGCACAACCCTGAGTCGACAAAGTTGCACTCAAGCAGGTTAATTATCATTTGGCACAGCAGAGCGATCATTTTTCTGTAATGGAATTCTATGCTAGGGAGCTTTACATAATGCATTATGGTGTGTATGCTTTGCAGCAGAATATTGGGATACTGCACATTTGGTTACATTGAGATGAATGGGGTGTGGCCAGGTTTATCTGGAAAATATGGCTGAGCTGAGGCAGGTTGGTTTAATGAGGGCCAAATAGACTGGATCATTTTGTATGTACTCTCCTAATCCCTCAGAGAAGTCCCGGTCACTTGGCAGCCAACCGTTGTCTTCTGAAAAGGAACTTAGCTAAATAAATAGGGAGGGTTTTTAAGTTTTCTCTAGGTCATAATTTATTGCTGGACGGCAGCAAATGTCTGATCGCTTGTTAAAAGCCTCCAAATGTTCGGACCCGGGCGATGACATTATTTTCATTGTTTCCTCTTGTGCCATTTGATCTCAAGTACACACTTTAATAACTTTTCCATAAAAATAAATGGGATGGGGATTGTGTTAGCAGCAGTCTCTCTTTCCTCGGGGGCATGAGGGACAAAGCGCTTATGATTAATAATTCATATTTCCTATTTGATCCCCCATCATCATAGAAATCGTTTCCTCCAGCTTTATCCCCTTCGGTCCAAAAAAACTGCAGTCTCCTGAGCCCTGCACACCTCGCCTGTCCTGTAAATTAACACATTAATAATGTTTCTATTGCCCTTGCTGTCATTGATATGTACTGCGGTTCGTAGACCCATGTGTTGTTGGGAGATGGGAAATGGAGAAAAAAAACACACCAATTGCGAGTGCAGATAGACTTCAAGTACCTGGATTAGATATCATCTAGCAGAGTTATTACCGAGAGCACCCTCCTTGTGTGAAGTCATTGAGATCAGGAGGGATCTGCCTTAGCAGAATGAACCCAGGCCCTGACCATGGTTCACTTCATAACACCTAGGTGCCCTTAACACACCCTTAACACACCCTCAAGGACAGATGATCCAGGACAAAGTGGTGAAGCAAAATGGAATGTAGAACAAGAAGCAAAGGTTGCGAGTTCGAATCTCATCACAGACATCTTTAGCTATTTAGCAACCTTTCAACGACTTTTTAGCTACTTTGAAACTACATAGCATGTTAGTTAACCCTTCCCTAACCCTAGCCTTAACCCATTTCACTAACCCTTCCCCTAACACTAACCTTAACCCTTTAACCTAACTCCTGAACTTAGACTTAACCTTAAACCCTAGCCTAGTTAACATTAGCCACCTAGCTAGAATTCGTAAAACATATCATGTTTATCAAATTTCAAATCAAATCAAAACAAAGTGTATTTGTCACGTGCGCCGAATACAACAGGTATACCTTACAGTGAAATGCTTACTTACAGGCTCTAACCAATAGTGCAAAAAAGGTATTAGGTAAAGAAATAAAACAACAGTAAAAAGACAGGCTATATACAGTAGCAAGGCTATAAAAGTAGTGAGGCTATAAAAGTAGCGAGGCTACATACAGACACTGGTTAGTCATGCTGATTGAGGTAGTATGTGCATGCAGATATGGTTATAGTGCCTATGCATATATGATGAACAGAGAGTAGCAGTAGCGTAAAAGAGTGGGTGGGGACACAATGCAGATAGCCCGGTTAACCAATGTGCAGGGGCACTGGTTGGTCGGCCCAATTGAGGTAGTATGTACATGAAGGTATAATTAAAGTGCCTATGCATATATGATAAACAGAGAGTAGCAGCAGCGTAAAAAGAGGGGTTGGGGGTACACAATGCAAATAGTCCAGGTAGCCATTTGATTACCTGTTGAGGAGTCTTATGAATTGGGGATAAAAACTGTTGAGGAGCCTTTTTGTCCGAGACTTGGCACTCCGGTACCACTTGCCATGCGGTAGTAGAGAGAACAGTCTATGACTGGGGTGGCCGGGGTCTTTGACCATTTTTAGGGCCTTCATCTGACACTGCCTGGTGTAGAGGTCCTGGATGGCAGGCAGCTTAGCCCCAGTGATGTACTGGGCCATATGCAATACCCTCTGTAGTGCCTTGCGAGGCCAAGCAATTGCCGTACCAGGCAGTGATGCTTGTGTTTGGACCAATCTAGTTTGTTGTTGATGTGGACACCAAGGAACTTGAAGCTCTCAACCTGTTCCATTACAGCCCTGTCGATGAGAATGGGGGCGTGCTCGGTCCTCCTTTTCCTGTAGTCCACAATCATCTCCTTAGTCTTGGTTACGTTCAGGGATAGGTTGTTTTTCTGGCACCACCCGGCCAGGTCTCTGACCTCCTCCCTATACCACTGTTGTGTCATCTGGAAACTTAATGATGGTGTTGGAGTCGTGCCTGGCCATGCAGTCGTGGGTGAACAGGGAGTACAGGAGGGGACTGTAACATATTGTACTTTTAGCAAATTCGTAACCTTTTGTACATTTGTAATTTGTAACATATCATACAAAACGGGTGATGGGCATCCACAAATGGATACATATCATACGAACATTAGATATCTTACCAAATGGAGTATCTCAGATTTACAGAGAGAATAATAAGAAATGCTCTGAGACCAGGTTGCATTATGAGGCAAAGCCAATCCACAGCACAGCCTTCCTCTTTCCTTAGCTAAAATCCATGGAAACAATCAGTGATGTTCTTATACATCTGTATTTATGCTAGTGGGGCATCCATCACTTAATCCAATTCGAGGGAAGGTTTCATTCTTTATGTTAACTAATTCAATTCCGTGTATTTACGGCCTTTCTGTATTTAAGGCATTGCTGAGTGGCAGACAGATGTCTGTTTAGGACTCTTGCTCCTGTGATGTGCCAGGTTCCTGCCTGTCTTTCAGGGCTTAATGGGAAACCCTAATGGTAGGGCAGAGATTGGAGATTAAAACAAATAGGTGCATTTAAAAAGCTATCTGAAAAAGGTTTGCAGCACATTGGTCATCTCGTTTTAATTTGAGGCCCGGTTGTTATACACCTCAGAGGAAATTATGCTTCAGAATGAGAGTGCTACATTTTTAGACAGCAAAGCATGACTATATTGGTTGGTGTTCTACGCATTTAATCAAAACAGAATAGGATTCAAATTGTCCGGGGACATTGCTAATTGCAGTATATCTCATATTCTTGAATTATGAGGCTTTTAAGTCAGTCAGGAAGGTAAATATACATGGGGAGATATGTGATAATGGATGGATGGATGTTAATATCCTCGTGGCAACGCTGTAGTCTTCAGATGTATCATTTGGGGACTATTGAGAGAGATAAAACCATAATGTTGAGGCCACATAAAATCCATAGTCACCAAAAAGTATCCAGGCGCCATGTTGTTTATGATCATACATCTGTTGCCTATAACAACACATTTCCTAACACAATAAAGCTGTTTATTAAACACGTCCACGGAATGTAAATTCAGACCGACTGATACTGAGATGGTGTGAAATATATATGCCTAGGATGACATTCCCTCTGAAAAGATATACCTCAGCTGGACACACGTCCACAGTAGTGTCAATCAAAACAACCTCTTCTATTTCACCATCATAAAACATGGATCGATATCAATAATATAACCCCCTGTACAAATGCCACCATTTTGAATGTGCAACACAGTTTATTCCAATTATGAGATTCCCATCAGGCTTCCCAGTAATGTCGGTGCAGTTAATTCAACAAAAGCTCAAATCTATGACTGCCCTTACGTTTGTAGCTGACCTTCAGCCCAGTTGTCATCTTTGTTCTGTCCACATCGAACATCTGAGTAGTTGGCTTACTGAATACTAAAGGCTTCTCTCTAACCCAGTTGTCATCTTTGTTCTGTCCACATCGAACATCTGAGTAGTTGGCTTACTGAATACTAAAGGCTTCTCTCTAACCCAGTTGTCATCTTTGTTCTGTCCACATCGAACATCTGAGTAGTTGGCTTACTGAATACTAAAGGCTTCTCTCTAACCCAGTTGTCATCTTTGTTCTGTCCACATCGAACATCTGAGTAGTTGGCTTACTGAATACTAAAGGCTTCTCTCTAACCCAGTTGTCATCTTTGTTCTGTCCACATCGAACATCTGAGTAGTTGGCTTACTGAATACTAACGGCTTCTCTCTAACCCAGTTGTCATCTTTGTTCTGTCCACATCGAACATCTGAGTAGTTGGCTTACTGAATACTAAAGGCTTCTCTCTAACCCAGTTGTCATCTTTGTTCTGTCCACATCGAACATCTGAGTAGTTGGCTTACTGAATACTAAAGGCTTCTCTCTAACCCAGTTGTCATCTTTGTTCTGTCCACATCGAACATCTGAATAGTTGGCTTATTGAATACTAAAGGCTTCTCTCTAACCCAGTTGTCATCTTTGTTCTGTCCACGTTGAACATCTGAGTAGTTGGCTTACTGAATACTAAAGGCTTCGCTCAAACCCAGTTGTCATCTTTCTTCTGTCCACATCGAACATCTGAGTAGTTGGCTTACTGAATACTAAAGGCTTCTCTCAAACCCAGTTGTCATCTTTGTTCTGTCCACATCGAACATCTGAGTAGTTGGCTTACTGAATACTAAAGGCTTCTCTCTAACCCAGTTGGAAGGTTATTCTTTAAAGACACGCTGTGTTGGATGGTAACTGGCAGATGTGCTATCTCCTTCATTTCTGATGATCAAAGGTGATACATGTTCACATTACATTATCAATAGATATTGGTGACAACTAGGTCTAATTGAACTGATTAAGTATGCTGTCCGTTCCCAGCACACAGCTTTGGTAGAGCCCCAGCTGTCCCTCCCTTTTCATGTAAAAATAAATATCAATTTTTTGTTAATTGTGGAAGGAACACAAACTTTTGAAAGCAAGATTTTTAATATGATTGATCTTAACTACTTTAAACAGAGTGCATGGAATTTACGCCCCTGCACACTGAAATTAACAATTTGCTTTGAGAATTCCAGAAAATAACATATGCTTCTCTCTCAGAAAAACCCATGCCAGGCAAACTAAAATAAATGGACTATTCCCGGAGTCAAGGAAGACTAGTGATATCTGACAAGCAGAGTTTTGAGAGAAATAAGTCATCCGTTTTTGAGAATGTTTTCAATGCATCGGTAAGTAACGGCATAGAGAAACCACCTGTAATGCATTGTGAATGTATTTGTAATCATGTGTTGAACTGTAAACGCTGCTACAATATTAGGAGTTGTGAGCTGTACAAAATGCTTATTGCATTGGTGCATTTACAATGAATGGTGATATGCCACATCAGTGTGTTATACAGAGGCATCTGAGTTCAGTGCAGGTGAGTCTATAAGCCTGCCCACTGTCCCAATCTACATAACACAGAGTATCATCATTAGCCTCTACAGTAGGTATGAAATATTACCAGTGGAATTCCCTAGCATTATTGATATTTGTGCTATAAACATACATCTGTGCTGGTAATGACTGTCATTAGGGTCCAGACAGTGTAGTGTCATAAGGAATATTAGCAAAAATTAATTGTTGGTGTTTTTCAACGCCATACTATCCTCCTCGATAAAAATGAAACGATATGATTGAGAAATAAATTAACTTCTCAGCGGTCTACACAAGCATGTCTAGAAGCAACATAAGCTTGTGCCGCTAATGAATGTCTGATGTTGTAATCTCGAGCAGAGACACAACCTGAACAAAGTATTCTCAACACATTGCTAGCATGACACTAATGACATGAAAACACAGTGTGCCTTCTCTCTCTCTCTCTCTCTCTCTCCCTCTCTCTCTCTCTCTCTCTCTCTCTCTCTCTCTCTCTCTCTCTCTCTCTCTCTCTCTCTCTCTCTCTCTCTCTCTCTCTCTCTCTCTCTCTCTCTCTCTCTCTCTCTCTCTCTCTCTTTCTCTCTCTCTCTCTCTCTCTCACTCTCTCTACTCTTTCTCTACTCTCTCTACTTTTGCTATTCTCTCTCTTCTCTCTTTACTCTCTCTCTCCCTCTCTCCTTCTCTCAGACAGGATTAATTCTAGAGTCCCCTGTGCAGACAAGCCGATTGGGGATTTGCCACACAATAAGCTCGACCCTTTATAATTGCCTTTGGTAACAGAGAGAACCATGTAATATGCAGGAATGAATCTGGACAGAGGGTCTGAGTCTGAGGTATCCAAAGGACCAAAGAAAGAAGAAGGAAATAACACTGGTGAGAGCTCAAGCCTATATGTGTATGTCATGCTGTGCACATAGCAGGCTGCAGGTACAGTACAGTACCAGCCTATCCAGTGTTGAGCCTCTGTGTGGATTCTGCAGGGATTGGACGCAGTTGAGCAGCGGAGGGGAGCTGACATGCACCTTTATCACACGGCTTAGGGAGACTGAGGCTGCACATAGACAGGGCCCCGTGATGGATGTGCTGCAGGCCTTGCCTCCCCTCTTCCTCTGACAGAGCTGCTGTAATCTGTTACAGTGGAGCCTCCATTAACATCCTGACACATGCGCAGCTGCACTCACCGTCACTGGTCCTCTGCATTCTACAACTCCATTCAGGCTCTGATGGAGAGGAGATAAAGACATCTGGATATCTGCATGCAACATGCAGGCTTTGTGTAATTAGTGCAGAGATCCTGCAACCATGTCTATCCTCCCTGCCGGTTAAGATGGTATACAAGTGCACTTCTAGTGGAGATACCTGAGATCCAACCAATGGTGACTTCTAACATGAGGTACCAGTGAGAACCTCCAAATCCTTCCAAATGACTCATAAAGGGCAGATAACACATCTTTGTGTTGAATCTGCAAATCGTAGATTATGTTCACTTCTATGTCTAGGATCAACGCTATACATAGAGATCTATATCGGTTGAAGCCTGCTAATTGTTTTCTCTTCCAGCTATGCATCAAACGTGAAATATCAAATGAACTGAGTCCTGTTTCAGAAGTCCATAATAGCAGCAGTGTAAAAGGGGTCCTGTAGTCAGAGGTTGCACATGTCCTGGGTAAAACCCAATCCTTGTCTCACTGCACCCATCCATGACTGCTCACTCGGCAGCAAGTGAGTCCTGGAATCTGTCCAAGCTGTGTGATCACTGAGGCAATGTGGTTCATACCTATACTTAGCGCTATACACAGGCAACCAACCCTAATGACTTCTGAACACGATTCTAATGATATAACATCTGATGTCTTGCTATGAAAGGGCATTACAGGAGGACACTTGTAGTGGTGACGGATGGAAAACGATGACGACATAGTAATGGCGGTGTCTGAAACCCAGTCTGACGGTTAGGCTCTAAGGCAGGAAAATACGTCCTAACATTTAATATCTCTATATAAAAGTGACAGCATTTCTATTGACGCACTCAGCGAATTGCGTTGGGATGCTACCCTTAGATCAAGAATTGATAATCACTCATTTATGTATGCAGAGCCAGACGATTTACTTCCACCCTGGGTCAACCTAATCCCCAAAGCCTATAATTGAAGTCAATCGTGGGCAGTAGTGGCAATAGGCTTGTGCTACAAAGACCACTACCTGCATTTATTTGAAGACACAAACTCAATTAGCCTGAATCTGAGCTTGAATTCTTGAACTCATTCCGTGTTACTCAACAATGAGGCATGCATGGTTGGTGGGATGCGCCACAGAAGCCATTCAATCGCTGATTTTAAAATCCACTATAATTTTGATTAGGGGATGAAAGACAAAGCTCATTTTCATTGAAAACCCTTCAAATCAGGGATTACCGTGTTTAACCCTCAATCCCACGCTGACCTTTCTGTACCTTCATGTTAAGCACATCCCAATGAACGTTTCAGCATATGTGAAAAGGTCATTTGAAGTACGGCTATGGCATGGGATTTCACTGTGATTAAACTAAGCCAACATGATGACAATGTCATAATGATTAATAATCTACTTGATCATTTTTCTGTTATGACGGTAAGACACAAGATTCATTTGAGATATTCATTCATTTCATAAATCCATTTCATGATTACAGTGCATTACAATCGCTGTCTTTATTTTTCTCATCGCCGTATGACAAAGACTAATGTTCTTATTAGCCTCAGTGTACTGAAAGTCAACTACTGTACTACTTTTACTTGGTCTAAAATATATTGATATACGAGGTTTAGATGGTCACAGTTTCTCATAGGCACTATAAACGTACGCATAAAGATGACGGACATGTCTCTCCCCCACTGTTTCAGCCACGGGCCACACAGGAACACTGAAAATCGATTTAACACCCCATGGTTTATGATCTTCACTCACCAGGAGAGCTTATACAGCCCATGACCTCTGACCCTGGACTGAATTTTCTACACTTGCTCCCTGCTCTTGTCTTTGATGTAGTCCTGAAAAAACCCTTTAGGACAAAACATCACTGGACAACTGAGGTCACTAAATATCCTTCACTTCTTTTTCTCCCCCATCCAATTTTCACCACAATCAAGTCTCAGATGCAGCCATACAGTAGGGCATCTGGACCCTGAGGGGGTGGCGTTCAACAATCCCATAATAACCCTGAGCATCCTGTAATGAATCGTTGTCACTAACAATGTTGTGTACTTCCTTGCCGTAGCAACAAAGGTGAGAGTTCATTTGTTTTCATGAGGTGTATCCAGGGGAGCAGCGAGACAAATTGTAGACCTGTGTGGGAGCAGCAGTGCTATTTGGCTGAATGCCTTGTCCTGCTGAAACCTTCCCCAGTGTGTCCTGTGCTGGCATCAGGTTCCATACAGGGGAAAGGAGAGGGGCTATCAGCTCCTGCCCACACAATCACAATATAACATGCAGCATACTTTACTGAAGCAGGCTGCTCAAGTAACTCAGTAATCTAAAACCCAGCATTGCTGGCACATGATAATTAAGGTCATCCGCTGGTATCTGTTTGCCAGCCAACAAAACAATTCTTTCAGGGAGATAATGATATGGCCCTGTGTCCATGGTGATCTAGCAAGGAGGCATTTGACAGAAATGGAGACCTTTGGCTGGGAAGGAATACATCTTTAGATTGATCACATTCATCTCTCGCACTCTGGCTTGTCAAATGTTTTCACAGTCTGTCTATTTGTTGTTTGACCCCTCATTTGTTGCCCGTGGCTGGAGTTGGAGTATCAGGTCTTCAGTTCATACATCCTTTCAAATCAAATCAAATCAAATTGTATTTGTCACATACACATGGTTAGCAGATGTTAAATGCGAGTGTAGCGAAATGCTTGTGCTTCTAGTTCCGACAGTGCAGTGATAACCAACAAGTAATCTAACTAACAATTCCAAAACTACTGTCTTATACACAGTGTAAAGGGATAAGGAATATGTACATAAGGATATATGAATGAGTGATGGTACAGAGCAGCATACAGTAGATGGTATCGAGTACAGTATATACATAAGAGATGAGTGTGTAGACAAAGTAAACAAAGTGGCATAGTTAAAGTGGCTAGTGATACATGTATTACACAAGGATGCAGTCGATGATGTAGAGTACAGTATATACATATGCATATGAGATGAATAATGTAGGGTAAGTAACATTATATAAGGTAGCATTGTTTAAAGTGGCTAGTGATATATTTACATCATTTCCCATCAATTCCCATTATTAAAATGGCTGGAGTTGGGTCAGTGTCAATGACAGTGTGTTGGCAGCAGCCACTCAATAATAATAATGTTAGTGGTGGCTGTTTAACAGTCTGATGGCCTTGAGATAGAAGCTGTTTTTCAGTCTCTCGGTCCCAGCTTTGATGCACCTGTACTGACCTCGCCTTCTGGATGATAGCGGGGTGAACAGGCAGTGGTTCGGGTGGTTGATGTCCTTGATGATCTTTATGGCCTTCCTGTAACAACGGGTGGTGTAGGTGTCCTGGAGGGCAGGTAGTTTGCCCCCGGTGATGCGTTGTGCAGTCCTCACTACCCTCTGGAGAGCCTTACGGTTGAGGGCGGAGCAGTTGCCGTACCAGGCGGTGATACAGCCCGCCAGGATGCTCTCGATTGTGCATCTGTAGAAGTTTGTGAGTGCTTTTGGTGACAAGCCGAATTTCTTCAGTCTCCTGAGGTTGAATAGGCGCTGCTGCGCCTTCTTCACGACGCTGTCAGTGTGAGTGGACCAATTCAGTTTGTCTGTGATGTGTATGCCGAGGAACTTAAAACTAGCTACCCTCTCCACTACTGTTCCATCGATGTGGATAGGGGGGTGTTCCCTCTGCTGTTTCCTGAAGTCCACAATCATCTCCTTAGTTTTGTTGACGTTGAGTGTGAGGTTATTTTCCTAACACCACACTCCGAGGGCCCTCACCTCCTCCCTGTAGGCCGTCTCGTCGTTGTTGGTAATCAAGTCTACCACTGTTGTGTCGTCCGCAAACTTGATGATTGAGTTGGAGGCGTGCGTGGCCACGCAGTCGTGGGTGAACAGGGAGTACAGGAGAGTGCTCAGAACGCACCCTTGTGGAGCCCCCGTGTTGAGGATCAGCGGGGAGGAGATGTTGTTGCCTACCCTCACCACCTGGGGGCGGCCCGTCAGGAAGTCCAGCACCCAGTTGCACAGGGCGGGGTCGAGGCCCAGGGTCTCGAGCTTGATGACGAGCTTGGAGGGCTTCCGGCGCCGACTGAGATGGCCGCCTCGCTTCGCGTTCCTAGGAAACTATGCAGTTTTTTGTTTTTTTACGTGTTATTTCTTACATTAGAACCCCAGGTCATCTTAGGTTTCATTACATACAGTCGAGAAGAACTACTGAATATAAGATCAGCGTCAACTCACCATCAGTACGACCAAGAATATGTTTTCCGCGACGCGGATCCTGTGTTCTGCCTTACAAACAGGACAACGGAATGGATCGCATGCAGCGACCCAAGGAAACGTCTCCGAAAAAGAGGGAAACGAGGCGGTGTTCTGGTCAGACTCCGAAAAAGGGCACATCGCGCTCCACTTCCCAGCATTCGTCTTGCCAATGTCCAGTCTCTCGACAACAAGGTTGATGAAATCCGAGCAAGGGTGGCATTCCAGAGGGACATCAGAGACTGCAACGTTCTCTGCTTTACGGAAACATGGCTTACTGGAAAGACGCTATCCAGGGCGGTGCAGCCAACGGGTTTCTCCACGCATCGCGCCGACAGAAACAAACATCTCTCTGGTAGGAAGAGTGGCGGGGGGCGTATGCCTCATGACTAACAGGACATGGTGTGATGAAGGAAACATACAGGAACTCAAATCCTTCTGTTCACCTGATTTAGATTTCCTCACAATCAAATGTAGACCGCATTATCTTCCAAGAGAATTCTCTTTGATTATAATCACAGCCGTATATATCCCCCCCAAGCAGACACATCGATGGCTCTGAACGAACTTTATTTAACTCTTTGCAAACTGGAAACCATTTATCCGGAGGCTGCATTCATTGTAGCTGGGGATTTTAACAAAGCTAATCTGAAAACAAGACTCCCTAAATTTTATCAGCATATCGATTGCGCAACCAGGGGTGGTAAAACCTTGGATCATTGTTACTCTAACTTCCGCGACGCATATAAGGCCCTGCCCCGCCCCCCTTTCGGAAAAGCTGACCACGACTCCATTTTGCTGATCCCTGCCTACAGGCAGAAATTAAAACAAGAGGCTCCCACGCTGAGGTCTGTCCAACGCTGGTCAGACCAAGCTGACTCTACACTCCAAGACTGCTTCCATCACGTGGACTGGGACATGTTTCGTATTGCGTCAGATGGAAATATTGACGAATACGCTGATTCGGTGTGCGAGTTCATTAGAACGTGCGTCGAAGATGTCGTTCCCATAGCAACGATAAAAACATTCCCCAACCAGAAACCGTGGATTGATGGCAGCATTCGCGTGAAACTGAAAGCGCGAACCACTGCTTTTAATCAGGGCAAGGTGTCTGGCAACATGACTGAATACAAACAGTGCAGCTATTCCCTCCTTTGCTATACAATTCATCCGTTCTTTGTTGTTCATTGTTGACAATTGCAGAGTTACTCTGTATCTTAAAATTATACTCCCAATTGCGACATTACATTGTATTTCCATATATTCCCATGTTGGATTTCATATTGAACTGCTACCATCGGTATCGTTCGGAAATGAACGAGTGAATTAATAAATTCATGAATAAATCAGTGAAGTACACGCATACCTAGATGCACAGTACATTTACAGCCATGTAATGGAGAATTCTTAATGGCATGCCCAGTGTTCTTGTAAAGCAGCAGCTAGTGTTTTCTCTCTTGTCAGACGGAGGAAGTAGACTTTTATGGAAATGAGGAACTTTGCCACAGGGGTGCACATGGTGAATGAGGCACTAGATACAGTCAATCTATATTTGCTATTCATCATCTTTTTTTTCATGGCCCTGTTTTGAGTTCCAATTTCAACATTCTTCGCTTCTGCCCTTTCATCTATCTTGGAGTTGCTGCAATTTACACTTCGTCTTTCAATTCATTCCTGTCTGATGTAGTCCTTGGTTATCAGTTCACCTCATGCTTTTCCTCCTCACTCGCACATCTAAAAGGTTGAGAGATGACTCACAACTCCACTCACTTCAGTGAGATCCGAGGCAAAGGCCTTTTTCTATCACCTTTCAAAACACCCTCCTCTTATTAAATGCCCACACATACATTATATTTCATCCCGAACAAGAAGCAGGAGGCATTTTCATGCTTTTAACATCATAAATCTGAACTAGATTAAAAAGTGCTACTCTTGTGTTCGGGTGGGTTATACACCGTCATTATTCACCTTGGGTGGAGTGGATGGACCAGCCCGCCTCAATAAAAGAGAGCACAGATAGACCAAGCTCAGCTCTCACACTCATTCCTGCTCCGCCAGTGCCATCTGCTGTTCACAGCAAGCTTTGCCACATCTTTTCCTCCCTCACTGCACTCCTCACTATTCAATTACTGGCTTTGCGAATCTGCTCTGGCTCAGTGATCAACACCTATTTTCTGCAAATGTCAACAAGCATTGTGTTTACCGCTCAACAATTACAGAATAAAATAACTCGTTTTCAGACAATGTATATGAAGAAGAAAAGCGTTAACCACCATTATGTTGATGAGACTGGAAAAGGAGAGTAAAAACAACAAATAACCCTAGTTATTCTCATTTACTGTGTCAGGCCCCGTGTAAATTATCAGTGTACACTGAAATGAAGAGACATGCTCTCGAATGGTGTTGTGAAAGAGGACTTATTATAGGCCTTTCCTTGTGCAGAGCAACACGGTGATGCATTATAGATACGGCCTGCACACTTGATCACATCCCACATTAAATGGCGGGGATTTGGTGCGGACAAATCATATTTCATCTGGGGGAAACTAACAAGCTCAGATAGCAGATGACAGTGGTGCGTCCTCTCTTCTTCAAGAGTCATGAGAAATGTAAGACAATATAAATGTTCAATTTATATTCTGTCTATCAGAAAAATTGAAATGGAGAGGTGGAGCACCACTAAAGGGAGACATGAGTCAGAATAACTGAATTTAATTTTTTTATATAACAAAATGTTTTTGAAAATGAAAGACAACGCTGTTTAAAAATAACATAAAAAGGTGCTTTGTTAAAAAGTGTGTGTGTGTGTGGGGGGGGGGTGTTATGGGGGAGGTTAACAAAACAATGATACTGTGACGGCCTTGTCAAATAAAATATAATAAAACATAACATCTCAACCATTGTTAGCAGATTGTCCAATGGTAATGTTTCCATTGAGGTGCAACAAAAGGTCTGTTTCTGATATCTCTGATGTTGATGCTTTTGTCCAAAATGATTGTGGGCACACAACCACTTTTATGAGCTACATGAAAATATGAGTCATATTCAGTTGAAGTGTCTACAAAGGCCATTTATGTACAATTAACTTAATGAAATATGACTCAAATGCTCAGCCCGAATTTCCACTATGACCTCAGCTCCCCTTTGCTTTAAGTATCTAAGGTAGTAGTTCCCTGAGTGTACATAGCTACCATACATGTATGTCATGGTCATGGTCTAATCCTGACATCGGGACACCAACATGGCATCTCTGACAAGTCCTGTAGCTGTGCCTTTAACCCCTCTGGCCTGGTAGATCCTGGGGAGAAGCTCTTCTTCCACATGTAATCCCAGACTCCAGACTGAAGACAGAGGATCCCACCGACCTTTGTTCCCAGACACACTGTGGCTCTGACAGCATAACATTACATTCTAGCACCTGGCCCTACTCTCCTAATTTAAAAAAAATGATCCCTGTATGAGATGAGGTAATTGTCCACTCTGAATGACAGTCTTCTTGGGCACTGCTCCCCTGATCCTAAATCTAGATTCTATGAAAAAGAGATGGGGAATATCTATTCAATATGGGAGGTATTTCACCATCTCCAATATTTAGGCATCTATTATTACTTGGTCAGACCTCCTTTGCTTAGATGTGGAAAAAATACATTTAAAAAAGGTTTAAATAGATAATCAGGTATATCAAATACTGCATTTGGCCAAAATTCCACCAGAGCAACGCAGTCATTTTGACCTCTTAATTTGACTCCATTGCAGTCCTCTGTCTGGTGTATACTGGAAGATTGAAAGCGTATGGTCGGTACCAGTAATTATACATTTACCTGGAGGTGTCAGCATTGAACTTTGTTCCTTGCCAGATTTTCCAGCCCCCCCAGATTTAATAAAATGACCTGGCTCGTGCCAACCCCTGCAGATTGGAGGAACAAGCACCTGCTGTGCCAGTCTGGGAAGGTGACAGGCCTGGCAGCTTGTAGATTAAATAAAGCTGTCTACTATGTGCCAAGGTAATGGCTTCTCAAACATCAGTTAAATGGAACACTGATGCCATGTCAGAGTTGCTTTGTTGGGTAGTTCTCTACAGGGTATTTGGGGGGGGGGGGGCAAAGACTGTTGCTGCTGGACAGGCCAAGGCTCACGATTACACTGTTAAATGCATGAAAATGCAAATGTTATGTTTAAAAAATACAGCCACATTCTTTTGATGTTTACGGTCACAACTGGGTGGCATCTTGATAAAGATGTTCAATCTGTCAGAGAGAGATGACATTTTTGTGGGAATCCATTTTGTTGAGAACATAATTTCGTATTTCACATCCACATACTGGTATTGATGGTTCACATGACCAAGAATCCATCCTAAAATATAACAAATGGGTTCAATTCATAGAAGGAAATAGTTCCCATTTGCCCCCAGCTGTTCAATACACATTTGAGACTGTGTAATGAATGTGTGCTGGCTTGTTTACCCAGAGAGACAGAGACATAATTTCAGACTCCATGTTTCTGGCTTGTACTTTGCCAAGGCCTCATGCCATGATGCAACAAAGACTGTTTCCCGGGAAATATTCTGGGCTGATTTTCACAGCTGTCAGGCCTTTCTCTCTGGCACTCAGCATGTTATGTCCCTCACCAGGTTATCAGATGCAGATAACCACTGCAGCCATGATTCATCAGCAATACTGGCTTGCTCTGTTCTGAAGGGCAATGTTAAGGAATCTCACGCCACACATACAGTAATGTTAACAACCTGCATCTTAGTATACAAGATGGGCATGGGATAAATATTGTTTGTTAAAAAAAGTTGGCAAATAAAGAGAGCGAAGCACTCCCTTCACATAAAAGCATTTAGGCCCAGTGAATGAGTTCAAGGACAGGGACAAATTCATAATCGATAATGGTTAGGAATCCTAATTCAGAGCATTATTCATCTTGACTACTTTGGCCCACAGTTATTGATTGATAGACAATGTTGTCGAAATGACAAAGATGAATGGAGTCAAGTGATATGACGGAGAACCAACAATACATCTATATTTTTGCACAGATATTAGTTTGAGTTATATTATTAATTCACCTGGACTGGTTGCATAGGCGTGATGATAGATAATATTGATTTGACTTGGGGTTTGGATGTTTGGTGCTCTCCAGTACAGATGTCAATAAGCATCCATTTCCAAGGGCATTCAGCAAATTGAGGAGAAATTCAATTTGCCATCCTTCATCCAAAAGTGTGCTGTTGTGTGGGATTTCATGGCATCTTCCATCAAGAGAAACCAATGCCGTGGAACTCAGAGGGAGACTAAGGGACTTGCAGTGCATGCTAGACATGCTGATGGCTATAACCATTCATCCAAGGAGGTTTCCCCTCTAGCAGTGTTTAGGGCTCTAAACATACCTTCAGCGGAATAACATCATTTTAAACTCAAATAGTGGACATTGACATATACTACAATTTTACTTCCCTACGGTAATCCTGTCAACCACACCAAAATGTGAAGTGTTTGATAACATTAGTCAGCGTTTCACTGATTCAAGATGTGATATCCTTGCTGGTCTGTAGGGGGAACTGTATCAACATGAGCCCATATATTTAAATGTGCAAGCTGAGACAGGTAGCTGGATAATTAACATGAAATGTCATCCTGCATTTAGCTCACTGTCCCTCTGTACACCTATACACCTTTAGTGTATATAGAGACAGGTAAGGGGGAATGTCACAGTATCCTTAGTGCTTCACTAGTGCCCATGCAAAGACCAAATATATTGTTTGAGTCCATTGATGTGCTCAAGGACAGCGCATTGTCAATATTCATTCCACATTTTGTTACTTCTATCCATAAACACTGTATTCTGCTGTTTGGTTTCTCACTATATTCTAATTTTAATGGATGCAATGAATTAAATTGGAAAGTTACCTCACACCTAGAGTAGGTGTAGTGCTCCCAACCAGTCAGATCATCATCAATATCACACCCCTTGTACTCTTCACACACACACACAAACACACACACCTTAACACATCATTTATTACTCACCAGAAAGTAGTTTTATTTCCATTAACGTTATCCTGTCAAAAGTGATCACGCAATTTGAAAGACATCTCATAGAATGTGTTTTATAAATGTTTTATGAAATATTACAGATTTCAGCTCCCAAAGAAAAGCTTGCAGTTACACAGGACAAACATAGGCACAAGGAAAGCATTAAATAATGGGCATTTATACAAGTACTGACTTATAGTGAGTGACTCGATGTAGATGGCGATACACTCTTCTGGGCACATCACGCCATAACCCTGTATGGAAGATATCCACACAGGGATATAACTAGAGCTACAAGTTCCTATGCTCTATTCTGCTTTGGTTGCCAAAAGCTAGAATCCTTAGTTGCTACATCCATTTTTGGTCCAAAGACGTGCTCCGACCAACAACTGTCATGTAGATCATGTTGCAGGCAGCATACAGTAGAGAAGAAAATACATGTTTATAACTAATAATTGATCATATGGTGCAAAAATCAAATGCAATTCATTGATTATTGAATGTTATGGTGGACACAGCTTTGTAGAACCAAAACATTTACAGCCTCTGCTCAACCAAGTCAAACTCAAGAACGAATTGTTTAGGGGGGTGAAATTCACAAACTATATTGTGCTTATCATGCTCAGTCGGGCGATGCATTCCATCAAGAGTCGTTCACTATCTAGTCCAGTTGCAGCCCCAACTAGACCTTGTTTCAAATGTATAAAAAAAAGAGCATATTTGTATGCCTAGCAATCAACACATGTCCATTGTTTAAATCACACTTTTACAAGTCTCTGTCACAAATGACAGCTTCAATAAACCCCGTATGGTGAACAACATGTGAGCTAGAGGCTTGTAGAATGGCTATTTAGATGTTTAAGTTCATCGTTCGCCGTTAGGGAGTCTTGCCTGCCGCCTATGGTGAATGAGACGTGAACGAGAGGCTTGTAGAATCATGACTCTTTTGAGTTTTCAGTTCCTCGTTCGCCGGCAGGGCATGCTCTGGGCATTACTGACTCAAATGAACCAAATGAGTCATCCTGACCGTTTGCATCACCGCCTGGTATGGAAACTGCTCGGCATCTGAACGTAAGGCACTACAGAGGGTAGTGTGAACGGCCCAGTACATCACTGGGGCCAAGCTTCCTGCCATCCAGGACCTATATAATAGGCGGTGTCAGAGGAAAGCCCATAAAATTGTCAGAGACTCCAGTCACCCAAGTTATAGACTGTTTTCTCTGCTTCCGCACGGCAAGCGATACCGGAGCGCCAAGTCTAGGACCAAAAGGCTCCTCAACAGCTTCTACCCCCTGCTGAACAATTCATAAAATTCGCCACTGGACAATTTACATTGACCCCCCCCCCCACCCTTTAGTACCCTGCTGCTACTCACTGTTTGTTTGTTATCTGTGCATAGTCACTTCGCCCCCACCTACATGTACAGATTACCTCAACTAGCCTGTACCTCCGCACACTGACTCAGTACCGATGCCTCTGTATATAGTCTCGTTATTCTTATTCGTATTGTGTTACTTTTATTATTACTTTTTATTTTAGCCCACTTGGTAAATATGTTCTTCTTCTTGAACTGCACTGTTGGTTAATTGATTGTACGTAAGCATTTCACGGTAAAGTCTACACTTGTTGTATTCGGTATTTTTTATTTGATTTTGATTTGAAAGATTTGTTATTTTCACTGAACGAGTAACACATACTGTCCACATCAAGGAAAGTAGCATAATATACATTAACTTAATATGGCAAAAATAAGTTAATATTTTCATTTAGGATGATAGTAAATGAAGCAAATGCACAGATTTTTTTAAAATACAAAAATCACAAAATCAAATCAAATTTTATTTGTCACATACACATGGTTAGCAGATGTTAATGCGAGTGTAGCGGCGAAATGCTTGTGCTTCTAGTTCCGACAATGCAGTGATAACCAACAAGTAATCTAACTAACAATTCCAAAACTACTGTCTTATACACAGTGTAAGGGGATAAGGAACATGTACATAAGGATATATGAATGAGTGATGGTACAGAGCAGCATACAGTAGATGGTATCGAGTACAGTATATACATATGAGATGAGTGTGTAGACAAAGTAAACAAAGTGGCATAGTTAAAGTGGCTAGTGATACATGTGTTACATAAGGATGCAGTCCTTACATATTTCTCTACAAAGTGTTCCCATAGTGACTGTAAAGGTCAGTGTTGCCAATTTATCAACTTTGTCGCTAAGTGAGTTTTCAGACTATTCCGATGACTTTAACTGGTAAAAGAGTGGCGCAGCGGTCTAAGGCACTGCATCTCAGTCCTAGAGGTGTCATTACAGACCCTGGTTTGATTCCAAGCTGTCTCACAACTGGCTGTGATTGGGAGTCCCATAGGGTGGTGCACAATTGGCCCAGCGTTGTCCAGGTTAGAGTTTGGTCGGGGTAGGCCGCCAATGTAAATATGAATTTGGTCTTAACTGACTTGCCTAGTTAAATATAGTTAAAAAAAATATTCAGATACTTTTCAGGCTGCCTTTAGGGAGTTATGATTTTGAGGATTTATATGGGGTGGTTCCACTCAATTCTGCCATAAACGAGAGTGAGAGAAGCTGTCTGTGCATCAGAAGTCACAGCAACAGTGCACAACATCATCTAGCCACTTCTAGAAATAAATCAAGGAGGAAATGTTCACTGAACATTTGTTGACAACACTGGTAATGGTTGAGTAAGTTGTTTTAGAAGATTGCAGGATACATTACTTACCAACAACAGCTGCAAATCCCAATAAAACTGCATAATGTGTTGAAGTTTAATTTCCTTGCTTTGTCTGACAACATTACAATGAAACCAGCAAAAGCGTATTGTGGTTCAGAGTGCGGTATTTGTTTAGTTTTATAGGACAAATGTTTGCTAGCAAGTTTTTCACACTGGCTTTAGCTCGGGGAGGCGCAGGCCTGTCTGGGCATGTACAGGGGGATGCCTAGCAACACATGCCTCGGAAGGGTGGCAATGTCTGCATAGCACGACACATTTCCATGATTCTATGCAAGAATCAGACCTAACAATCGACCCTTTGCTAAGCCCCGCCCCAGAGTTTTAAGCAACTAATCGTAGAACTTTGGTGGAAAGCAACTGTCGAAGTCTGACACCTCAAACCAATGTAACCCAATGAGGCAATGGCAAAAACAATGTTTTTATCAAAACATGTATTGTTTAAATGGCTAAATAATTTGAACAGTGCACGAGGGGTAGTTGCAACTACGATACCTGACATACAGAGCCTGTTGGAGAGTGTGTTGAATCAAAATTACACTGTTGCATTGTTTGCTAGCTAGCTGGTTTGCTCGCATTCATTTAAAATGTTGCAAACACTAGATAGCTAGCTAGCCAGTTAGTAAATATAACTTGTTTTCTCCAAATGTATCTACGTTGGCTATATTAGGAATATAACTCTCATCTGCTGTCGACATCAGCAAACGATTTCAGAGCAGTTGTTAGCTCTAAAAGTGGTTCGTAGCTTTGATTGGATTTGATTTGATTTTGACTGCATGCACAGTGCATTCAGATCCATCCAGTGGTTATTCACACTACAAACTTAATTTGACCAGTTCCTGTGAAGCAATTGTAATGACAATTCACTATCATCTACACAAGACCATCTAATCTGGAGGTTTTGCATGAGTGGAGTTTCATTTTACCTGGTGACATCATCCGACGGTAAATTTGCTAATAGACCAATAAGAAAGAGAGTTCTAAACTTCTCTACCAATAACAGATAGTTTTCAGTTCTCAGACCATTCCCAGACAGTCCTAGAGAAAATCTGGATTGAGGAATAGTTTTGCTAAAATGGAAAACTATTACAGTTCATGGGAAACTGTTACAGTAAGGGACTTAATTGTTACCAAGAAATCATTTGATAATGATATAAAAATGTCTGCTTAGGGCCTTTAATGGTTGTTTTCTTTGCTTCTTCCTCTGATCCAGCAAGATTAGTGTTCAGTCTTTATCCACTGAGTGTCTCCCTTCTCAACCCTTCTAAATGCTGTCTGAAAAAGAGCTGTGATATCCAAGAAACACTAGATATGAATGCAACTACCTGCCATACTGTAATGACAGTGACAGGACACTGATTTGAGAAACAAAGGTGTCTTGAGTGCTTTTTAATAGGCTAATTGAATACCCTGACTTTCCTCTAAACAACATGTTGGTTAAAAGAGGCTTACAGGGGAGCATCAGCAGATAAAACATTACTACAAAAAAATGATTGGTGAACAAAAACTTGCACTTTACTTTTTTCCCCCCTTGCTAGATCTGACTTTGCGGATAGCTACTTTATTGAGGAAAAATTGACTTAGTATGACTGTGATATGTGGTTGTCCCACCTATCTACAGTGCATTCGGAAAGTATTCAGACCCCTTGACTTTTTCCACATTTAGTTACCTTACAGCCTTATTCTAAAATAGATTCAATTATATGTTTCCCTCATACATCTACGCACAATACCTCTTAATGACAAAGCGAAAACAGGTTTTTAGACATTTTTGCAAATGTCTAAAAAAATATTTACATAAGTATTCAGACCCTTTGCTATGAGAATCGAAATTGAGCTCAGGTGCATCCTGTTCCCAAATCAAATCAAATTGTATTGGTCACATACACGTGATTAGCAGATGTTATTGTGGGTGTAGCGAAATGCTTGTGCTTCTAGCTCCAACAGTGCAGTAATATCTAACAAGTAATATCTAACAAATTACACAACATACAGTGGAGAGAACAAGTATTTGATACACTGACGATTTTGCATGTTTTCCTACTTACAAAGCATGTAGAGGTCTGTCATTTTTATCATAGGTACACTTCAACTATGAGAGACGGAATCTAAAACAAAAATCCAGAAAATCACATTGTATGATTTTTAAGTAATTAATTAGCATTTTATTGCATGACATAAGTATTTGGTCACCTACCAACCAGTAAGAATTCCTGCTCTCACAGACTTGTTAGTTTTTCTTTAAGAAGCCCTCCTGTTCTCCACTCATTACCTGTATTAACTGCACCTGTTTGAATTCGTTACCTGTATAAAAGACACCTGTCCACACACTCAATCAAACAGACTCCAACCTCTCCTCAATGGCCAAGACCAGAGAACTGTGTAAGGACATCAGGGATAAAATTGTAGACCTGCACAAGGCTGGGATGGGCTATAGGCAAGCAGCTTGGTGAGAAGGCAACAACTGTTGGCGCAATTATTAGAAAATGTTCAAGATTAGAAGAAGTTCAAGATGATGGTCAATCACCCTCGGTCTGGGGCTCCATGCAAGATCTCACCTTGTGGGGCATCAATGATCATGAGGAAGGTGAGTGATCAGCCCAGAACTACATGGTAGGACCTGGTCAATGACCTGCAGAGAGCTGGACCACAGTCTCAAAGAAAACCATTAGTAACACATTACACCGTCATGGATTAAAATCCTGCAGGGCATGCAAGGTCCCCCTGCTCAAGCCAGCACATGTCCAGGCCCGTTTAAAGTTTGCCAATGACCATCTGGATGATCCAGAGGAGGAATGGAAGAAGGTCATGTGGTCTGATGAGATAAAAAATTTAGCTTTTTGGTCTAAACTTCACTCGCTGTGTTTGGAGGAAGAAGAAGGATGAGTACAACCCCAAGAACACCATCCCAACCGTGAAGCATGGAGGTGGAAACATCATTCTTTGGGGATGCTTTTCTGCAAAGTGGACAGGACGACTGCACCGTATTGAGGGGAGGATGTATGGGGCCATGTATTGCGAGATCTTGGCCAACAACCTCCTTCCCTCAGTAAGAGCATTGAAGATGGGTCGTGGCTGGGTCTTCCAGCATGACAACGACCCGAAACACACAGCCAGGGCAACTAAGGAGTGGCTCCGTAAGAAGCATCTCAAGGTCCTGGAGTGGCCTAGCCAGTGTCCAGACCTGAACCCAATTTAAAATCTTTGGAGGGAGCTGAAAGTCCGTATTGCCCAGCGACAGCCCCGAAACCTGAAGGATCTGGCGGTCTGTATGGAGGAGTGGGCCAAAATCCCTGCTGCAATGTGTGCAAACCTGGTCAAGAACTACAGGAAACGTATGATCTCTGTAATTGCAAACAAAGGTTTCTGTACCAAATATTAAGTTCTGCTTTTCTGATGTATCAAATACTTAAAAATCATACAATGTGATTATCTGGATTTTTGTTTTAGATTCCATCTCTCACAGTTGAAGAGTACCTATGATAAAAAATTATAGACCTCTACATGCTTTGTAAGTAGGAAAATCGGCAAAATCGGCAGTGTATCAAATACTTGTTCTCCCCACTGTATACCCAATACACACAAATATAAGTAGGAATGAATTAAGACTATATACATATGGACAAACAATGTCAGGGGGGTATAGACTAAGATACAGTAGAATAGTATAGAAAACAGTATATACACGAGATGAGTAATGCCAGACATGTAAACATTAAGTGACTAAGATACCATCGAATAGTATAGAATACAGTATATACATATGAGATGAGTAATGCAACATATGTAAACATCAAGTGACTAAGATACCGTAGAGTAGTATAGAATACAGTATATACAGTGGGGAGAACAAGTATTTGATACACTGCCGATTTTGCAGGTTTTCCTACTTACAAAGCATGTAGAGGTCTGTCATTTTTATCATAGGTACACTTCAACTGCGAGAGATGGAATCTAAAACAAAAAAAACTTTGTATGATTTTTAAGTAATTCATTTGCATTGCGGGTAGTTTGCCCCAGGTAATGTGTTGGGCAGACCACACCACCCTCTGGAGAGCCTTGCATTTGCGGGCGGTGCAGTTGCCGTACCAGGTGGTGATACAGCCCAACATGATGCTTTTAATTGTGCATCTGTAAAAAGTTGTGAGGGTTTTAGGTGACAAGCCAAATTTCGTTAGCCTCCTGAGGTTGAAGAGGCTCTGTTGCGCCTTCGTCACCACACTGTCTGTGTGGTTGGTCCATTTCAGTTTGTCAGTGTCACGCCCTGATCTGTTTCACCTGTTCCTGTGATTGTCTCCACCCCCTCCAGGTGTCACTTATTTTCCCAAGTGTATTTATCCCTGTGTTTCCTGTCTCTCTGTGCCAGTTCTTCTTGTATGTTTTCAAGTCAACCAGGGTGTTTTTCCCCATACGCCTTTTCTAGTCTCTTTTTCTAGTCCTCCCGGTTCTGATCCGTGCCTGACTCTGGACTACTTTCCTGCCTGCCTAATCATCCTGCCTGCCCTGAACTTGATTCTGCTTGCCCTTCGGTACCTATTGGACTCTGATCTGGTTTTGACCTTTTTGCCTGTCCACAACCTTTCTCTTGCATACACCTTTGGATTAATAAACATTGTAAGACTCCAACCATCTGCCTCCTGTTTCTGCATCTGGGTCTCGCCTTGTGTCTTGATAGTCAGTGATGTGTGTGCCAAGGAGCTTGAAGCTTTCCACCTGAAGTCCTCGATCATCTCCTTGTTTTGTTTTGTAATCCTTGAGATGTTTCTCCAACTTGATTGGATTCCACCTGTGGTAATTTTAATTGATTGGACATGATTTAGAAAGGCACACATCTGTCTATATACGGTCCCACAGTTGACAGTGCATGTCAGAGCAAAAACAAAGCCATGAAGTCGAAGGAATTGTCCGTAGAGCTCCGAGACAGAATTGTGTAGAGGCACAGATCTGGGGAAGGGTACCAACACATTCCTGCAGCATTGAAGGTCCCCAAAAAGACAGTGGCCTCCATTATTCTTAAATGGAAGAAGTTCGGAACCACGAAGACTCTTTCTAGAGCTGGCCGCCCAGCCAAACTGAGCAATCAGGGGAGAATGGCCTTGGTCAGGGAGGTGACCAAGAACATGATGGTCACTCTGACAGAGCTCCAAAGTTCAATGCAGGAATGGCTTCGGGACAAGTCTCTGAATGCACTTGAGTGGCCAGAGTCCGGACTTGAAACTTATCAAACATCACTAGAGAGACCTGAAAATAGCTGTGGAGCGACGCTCCCCATCCAAACTGACAGAGCTTGAGAGGATCTGTGTAGAAGAATGGGAGAAACTCCCCAAATAAAGGTGTATCAAGGTTGTCTCGTCATTTCCAAGAAGACTCAAGGATGTAATCACTGCCAAAGGTGCTTCAACAAAGTACTGAGTAAAGGGTCTGAATACTTATGTAAATGTGATATAAAAGTTTTTTATTTGTAATAATAATAATTTTGCTACATTTCTAGAAAACAGTTTTTGCTTTGTCATTAGTGGGTATCGTGTGTAGATTGATGAGGGGAGAAAAAAAACAATTGAATCAATTTTAGAATAAGGCTGTGATGCAACAAATGTGGAAAAAGCCAAGGGGTCTGAATACTTTCCGAATGCACTGTAGACAGGTGTGTGCCTTTTCAAATCACGTCCAATCAATTCAATGTACCACAGCTGGACTCCAATCAAATTGGAGAAACATCTCAAGGAGGATCAATGGAAACAGGATGCACCTGAGCTCAATTTTCAGGTCTCGTAACAAAGGGTCTGAATAGTTATGTAAATAAGTTATTTTTGTTTTTTGTTTTTTTATACATTTGCAAACATTTGTTGAAACCTGTTTTTTTTTATTGCTTTGTCATTATGGGGTATTGTATGTAGATTGATGAGGGAAAACATGATTTCATCCATTTTAGAATAAGGCTGTAAAGTAACAAAATGTGGAAAAGGTCAAGGAATCTGAATACTTTCCGACTGCACTGTATCTTAAGATGAATCCACTAACTATAAGTCGCTCTGGAAAATATTGTCTGCTAAAAAACTCAAATGAAAGGAAACCAGAATACCAGTGTGTTCGAGTTCTGTTTCATAATTATTCTGTACCTGGAACTGCAACTGGTGTACAACTGTTTCCTTTATGAACTTAAAGGTATACAGTTCAGGAATTAACCAACCAATACATCCTCTCCCAGCTGCCCTCGTCAGTAATTGCCCCAACTAATAAACCTGGTATCGAACAACGAACAGCATAGGATTTCTATCAGACGAAACAAATAGTAAATCAAATGCAAATTCACTTTGGCCATGAGCAAATATCCAAGTGCATAATTCAGTGTGCTCAGGTCAGAATGAACAAACAGCCGACACAATAGAGAAAACAGATGGTTTGCATGGGACCCACGTCCGCTGCTGACCTTTCTTGATTGAGTTTAATAGCATACAGAGCAAATGCAAAAAGGTCACTGGTACAGACAGCTTTAATAGTATAATTGGCACTTTTTTCCATGGAGATGGTTCTGTTGCAGGGAGCTAACTGCTTGCTTTCAAAAAAATCCATAATTTATTCAGCGCATAATGGCAACGGGCCTTTGTCATATCCACGTGAGCTGTGTTACCTGGTAAATCATGGGGAGTCATTGTTCCAACAAGGCGTAGGATGTGGTGGAGAACGTGGAGGAGCTGCAACCTGGACTCGTAGCATAGTAAATGTAAATCTGTCTCTCTCCATTTAGTCTGATAGGTTAACAATTGCAATTAGTACAATATGTTACGAATTCCAATTTGTTGTGTCTGACGTCAGCTTGGTGGCTAGGTCTGAGGTTAAGGTTAGGGTTAGGAGTTAGGTTAAAGGGTTACGATTATGGTTAGGGGGAAGTGTTGTACTTGTCATGCTAAGTACTTGCAAAGTAACTAAAAAGTAGTAAGTAGTGGCAGGTAGCCTAGTGGTTAGAGTGTTGGGCCAGTAACCGAAAGTTTGCTGGATTGATTCCCCGAGCTGACAAGGTAAAAAATCTGTCATTCTGCCCCTGAGCAGGGCAGTTAACCCACTGTTCCCTAGGCGCTGTGGTTGTCAATTTTGTCAACCACCTGCACCGCTCTGATTCAGAGGGGTTGGGTTAAATGCAGAAGACACATTTCAGTTGAAGGCATTCAGTTGTACAATTGACTACGTGTCCACCTTTCCCTAGTTGAAAAGTTGCTAATTATTTAAAGTTGTCCATGATGAGATTTGAACATACAACCTTTGGGTTGCTAAACATTTGCATTATACACCGACCCATCCACCCTTTTTCAATTTTGCCTTAAATAACCTTCTGTCTTATGTAACCATACCAAACGTAAAATATACCATTTTCAGTGTTCTCGGATTTACATTTACAATGTTACGTCTAGTCTATGAGACTAGGCTGCATAACTACCTCACAGCTGTAGAGCTTTCTCTCACCTCCTACATCTGTGTGAAAATCTCAGTACAATCTCCCAATTCTCAATGGATTAAAGCAAGATGTGCATTTTAAAAGTCAGACAACTAACCCAATGGTATACTGTATACTGGAAACTATAGAATCGCATTAGGACCAAGTAAAAAAAGGACTCTAGCTGGGGGGCCATGCAGATTTTGGTTTTAATTAAAGTATCATGATATTTTCAGAGTTACGTATAACTGCAAAAATGTACTCAAAATTATATTATAAGCATTTAAGCGTACTCTGGTCAATGGGTATCCCCACACTATTGGACAAGACTTAACAGAGAAATGGTAAATATCACAGCAGAGACTCTTGAGATTACACTACAATAACAGCAATGGTTGCTGTTTACTGATGCATACTCCCAGAATGTTTGTACAGCCCTCAGGCCATTTTGATCGTTCACAGCTAGGTCACAGACCATATTACAAGTGGTCAACATCTGTGAGATTTACCTCCTTCATCTCATATTAAAATGAAGAAAATGTGTTTGCTTCATTTGTTTATATTTTTGTCAAATCTAATAATTAGATATTTACATTGTCATCCAAACAAAGACAGTCAAATGAAGCAAATCTCACATATTTCAAGGTGGCTTGCTTTTCACACCAGCTAGCACAGCTTCACAGCAACACTTCTCCAACATAAATAATATTATATTATATTAATGGAAACAGTAGGTGGTAATTACCTTCACAGAAGAAGATTAATAATTGGTTTAGTTCATTGGATTATTTGTTGTGGGGCATGAATATACATTCTAATTCATGTAAATGGATGAATGGGAAGACATGATTGGAAAACATCATCATATGATGTGGCAGGGTGTGCTGAGACTGTTAAAAAAAGGCTAAGCTAATATAATCTCGGAATGGTAATGTGCTTGTGTTAAACAGTGCGTCTTAGTATGCTAAGTACACTTCTCAGAACACACTGTATGGACATTGTATGAAGGGTTGTACTGTATGGACAACGCATGGAGGGCTGTACTGTATGGACAACACATGGAGGGTTGTATTGTATGGACAACACATGGAGGGTTGTACTGTATGGACAGTACATGGAGAGATGTACTGTATGGACAACACATGGAGGGTTGTATTGTATGGACAACACATGGAGGGTTGTACTGTATGGACAGTACATGGAGAGATGTACTGTATAGACAACACATGGAGGGTTGTACTGTATGGACAACACATGGGGGGTTGTACTGTATGGAAAACACATGGAGGGTTGTACTGTATGGACAGTACATGGAGAGATGTACTGTATAGACTAAACATGGAGGGCTGTACTGTATAGACAACACATGGAGGTTTGTACTGTATGGACAACACATGGGGGGTTGTACTGTGTGGAAAACACATGGAGGGTTGTACAGTATGGACAACATGGAGGGTTGTACTGTATGGAAAACACATGGAGGGTTGTACTGTATAGACAACACATGGAGAGTTGTACTGTTTAGACAACACATGGAGAGTTGTACTGTATGGACAACACATGGAGGGTTGTAATGTATGGACAACACATGGAGGGTTGTACTGTATAGACAACACATGGAGGGTTGTACAGTTTAGACAACACTTTGAGGGTTGTACTGTTTAGACAACACTTTGAGGGTTGTACTGTATGGACAACACTTTGAGGGTTGTACTGTATGGACAACACTTTGAGGGTTGTACTGTTTAGACAACACTTTGAGGGTTGTACTGTTTAGACAACACTTTGAGGGTTGTACTGTTTAGACAACACTTTGAGGGTTGTACTGTATGGACAACACTTTGAGGGTTGTACTGTATGGACAACACTTTGAGGGTTGTACTGTATGGACAACACTTTGAGGGTTGTACTGTATGGACAACACAGGGATAAATACATGTAAATCACTGGATACAGGAACTGTTAAAACAATAATAATAGAAATGTGAGTTTTTCCTTGCCACTCCACTCATACATCTGCATTGCTTTCTCTTTGGGGGTTTAGGCTGTGTATCTGTATAGCACAGTGTGCCAACTGCTGATGTAGAAATAGCTTCATATAATAACTGTGTTTTATTGAAACGTCAAAAGCTCAATAATGTCCCTCATGTCAATCATGGTTCAGGAATTATTGTTGGCAATTACAAAATAATAATACAGGTTTTCAAGGTGGCCCAAGGAGAACTATTTGAACAGATTACAGGGACACAGTGCTCAGGATTGATCAATGTAACATGAAAATAACTAATAACCGAGGGATTTACTGTGAACACGAGCTACACTTACAAATTACTGGCTTCTGTAATAAAGTATGTCATTATTTTCTTCAAATAAACCAGCTATCGTAAATGCATCTTTTGAGAAGAGGTCAATTACAATGATATGCAATGTAAGCAATACAAGTCTTTATGAGATTAGTTTCACAAATAGAAACTTTAACAGGACAGTTATAGTTGCCAATGTCATAACAAGTCCTTCTAGGGTAGAAAGTCCTTAATTTTGATTTAGTCACTATGATCCAGAGACATCCTAGTATTTTCAATAATCCGTGGCAAAATGGTTTCCTTACTCTCTTCCTGAGGCAACCTTCACAGTTGACCAACAAATCAACTCTATGCCTAATCTGACCCGAACACAGTAGCACTCCCATCCAATATAAATGCCCATTTGTCATTGATTGTGGATGGCTGTGGATGCTGCAAGCAATGTTTGTGCCTAGCTTTTCCTGTCCACACTCTCTCATGCGAGGGCTCGTTTTATATCCGTTGCTGTCACAAAGCACTGCTCTGATGTTGCCTGTGATCCTTCAGGTCTTCCGACAGCTCTAACACCCCCTCTGCATTATTTCGGTACCTTGGATAGCCGACCTGAATACAGTGATCACAACAAGGACAGCAATGTGTTGTCTTTCATGTGCAGGCTTCTGTGCTCTCGGTCTAGACTTTGAAGACAATGAGTGAATGTAAAGGTATATCATTTATCAATGCAGTAATTGCTCTTAATAGAGGTATAGAACATGCTGACATCTAACAGTTATGGAATGGACTAATGGCATCATAATAGTGTCTGATACAACCCAGCCCCAAGGTGATTCGATAATGATTGATGAGTGCATCAAAACACTTACTATAGCAATGGTCTGCCATGTCTACGGAAGCTACCAGTTCTCACAATATGTATCCTGAATCTCTTTTGTACCTGTATAATCTACCGCTTTACAGTAGGGTAAATCAATCACATCTACAGTATACCTGCATACAACTTGCTTTGTGCACTGTACGTTACACATTGCGGCAGGCATCTTATTCATTTGTTATATTTTCAGAATATTGTAGGACTACAGACGAATAGAATGTGTCGAATTGGCAACGCCCATAGAGCGCTATTACACGTCCACCATCAAACAGCACCAGCATGCTCACTCACATTCTGCGGATGAGCACTGCAGAGGGAGGGCGGGAGGTGGGAAGCTACTCTGGTCAGTCTTGGGAGTGATTACCTAACCGTCTCCACATGGTGATGTTATTCCACTGACAGTGGCAAGATGAATATGTGTCTGTGTGTGGGATCAGCCCCCTGTGCTTCCGTGATTATACTGTTTAATAACTCACCCTCAGCGATACATAGACATTGTCCAGCCAGGATCCTTTCCAGGAATGCTTGATTTACCAAACCCCTTGAAAGGGGAAAAATTGAATTGAGGAGACGGATTGCTGAAAAGGCTCCCCAGCAGACCCATGAATCATTGTTTAATCAGAGCACACAGAGTGCCAGGGTAGACACAGACCACACAGTAGGACCACTGTCTGTGGTACTGCTCCTCCTGCACTCAGCTCTCTCTCTCTGTATATGTGTGTCTCTCAACACTCTCTCTATTCTCCATCTCTCTGCACAATCAACACTTACCTTTTGAGTTCTAAGGAAATTGTTTTTTACACAGTAGAGAAACATCGATAGTCTGGAGACAGGCCATCTCCAGGACATCAGACATTGAATAGCCATCACTAGCCAGCTACCTGCCCGGTACTCTGCCCTGCACCTTGAGACTAATGCCCCATGTACAGTATATAAACTCTTAGAAAAAAATGTGCTATCTAAAACCTAAAAGGCTTCTTTGGCTGTTCCCATAGGATAATCTTTTGAATAACCCTTTTTTGTTTCCAGGTAGAACCTTTTGGGGTTCCATATCAAATCAAATCAATCAAATCAAGCGAAATGCTTGTGCTTCTAGTTCCGACAATGCAGTGATAACCAACAAGTAATCTAACTAACAATTCCAAAACTACTGTCTTATACACAGTGTAAGGGGATAAGGAATATGTACATAAGGATATATGAATGAGTGATGGTACAGAGCAGCATACAGTGTCATGTTTTGTCTTATATTGTCTTGTCATTTTGCTTTCCCTTCTGTTCGTTTTCCCCCTGCTGGTCTTTTTAGGTTCGTTCCCTTTTTTCTCTCTCCCTCCCTCTCTCTCTTCTCTCTATCGTTCCGTTCCTGCTCCCAGCTGTTCCTATTCCCCTAATCAATCATTTAGTCTTTCCACACCTGTTCCCTATCTTTTCCTCTGATTAGAGTCCCTATTTCTCCCCTTGTTTTCCGTTTCTGTCCTGTCGGATCCTTGTATATTGTTCACCGTGCTGTGTTTTTTTCTCGCCCTGTCGTGTCGTGTTTCCCTCAGATGCTGCGTGGTGAGCAGGTGTCTGAGTCTGCTACGGTCAGTGCCTTCCCGAGGCAACCTACAGTTTATGGTCGAGTCTCCAGTCTGTCCTCGTCATTACGAGTGGAATTGTTTTTTATGCTTTGTTTACCGCTCCGATTTGTCAAGGAGTATTGCATATTTCCTTTACTGGAATAAAGACTCTGTTTTCGCCAAGTCGCTTTTGGGTCCTCATTCACCTGCATAACAGAAGGATCCGACCAAAGAATGGACCCAGCGACTACAGACGCTCGTAACACTGCCGTCGAGATCCAAGGAGCCATGCTCGGCAGACACGAGCAGGAATTGTCTGCTGCTCGTCATGCCGTGGAGAACCTGGCCGCTCAGGTTTCCGACCTCTCTGGACAGTTCCAGAGTCTTCGTCTCGTGCCACCTGTTACTTCCTGGTCTGCCGAGCCTCCGGAACCTAGGGTTAATAACCCACCTTGTTACTCCGGGCAGCCCACGGAGTGCCGCTCCTTTCTCACCCAGTGTGATATTGTGTTCTCTCTCCAACCCAACACATACTCTAGAGAGAGAGCTCGGGTTGCTTACGTCATATCACTCCTTACTGGCCGGGCTCGAGAGTGGGGCACAGCTATCTGGGAGGCAAGGGCTGATTGTTCTAACAATTACCAGAACTTTAAAGAGGAGATGATTCGGGTTTTTGACCGTTCAGTTTTTGGTAGGGAGGCTTCTAGGGCCCTGGCTTCCCTATGCCAAGGTGATCGATCCATAACGGATTACTCTATAGAGTTTCGCACTCTTGCTGCCTCTAGTGACTGGAACGAGCCGGCGCTGCTCGCTCGTTTTCTGGAGGGACTCCACGCAGTGGTTAAAGATGAGATTCTCTCCCGGGAGGTTCCTTCCAGTGTGGACTCTTTGATTGCTCTCGCCATCCGCATAGAACGACGGGTAGATCTTCGTCACCAAGCTCGTGGAAGAGAGCTCGCGTTAACGGTGTTTCCCTGCTCCGCATCGCAACCATCTCCCTCCTCTGGCTCAGAGACTGAGCCCATGCAGCTGGGAGGTATTCGCATCTCGACTAAGGAGAGGGAACGGAGGATCACCAACCGCCTGTGCCTCTATTGCGGACTTGCTGGACATTTTGTCAATTCATGTCCAGTAAAAGCCAGAGCTCATCAGTAAGCGGAGGGCTACTGGTGAGCGCTACTACTCAGGTCTCTCCATCTAGATCCTGTACTACTATGTCGGTCCATCTACGCTGGACCGGTTCGGGTGCTACATGCAGTGCCTTGATAGACTCTGGGGCTGAGGGTTGTTTTATGGACGAAGCATGGGCTCGGAAACATGACATTCCTTTCAGACAGTTAGACAAGCCTACGCCCATGTTCGCCTTAGATGGTAGTCATCTTCCCAGTATCAGATATGAGACACTACCTTTAACCCTCACAGTATCTGGTAACCACAGTGAGACTATTTCTTTTTTGATTTTTCGTTCACCTTTTACACCTGTTGTTTTGGGTCATCCCTGGCTAGTATGTCATAATCCTTCTATTAATTGGTCTAGTAATTCTATCCTATCCTGGAACGTTTCTTGTCATGTGAAGTGTTTAATGTCTGCTATCCCTCCCGTTTCTTCTGTCCCCACTTCTCAGGAGGAACCTGGCGATTTGACAGGAGTGCCGGAGGAATATCATGATCTACGCACGGTCTTCAGTCGGTCCCGAGCCAACTCCCTTCCTCCTCACCGGTCGTATGATTGTAGTATTGATCTCCTTCCGGGGACCACTCCTCCTCGGGGTAGACTATACTCTCTGTCGGCTCCCGAACGTAAGGCTCTCGAGGATTATTTGTCTGTGTCTCTTGACGCCGGTACCGTAGTGCCTTCTTCCTCTCCGGCCGGGGCGGGGTTTTTTTTGTTAAGAAGAAGGACGGTACTCTGCGCCCCTGCGTGGATTATCGAGGGCTGAATGACATAACGGTTAAGAATCGTTATCCGCTTCCCCTTATGTCATCAGCCTTCGAGATTCTGCAGGGAGCCAGGTGCTTTACTAAGTTGGACCTTCGTAATGCTTACCATCTCGTGCGCATCAGAGAGGGGGACGAGTGGAAAACGGCGTTTAACACTCCGTTAGGGCATTTTGAGTATCGGGTTCTGCCGTTTGGTCTCGCCAATGCGCCAGCTGTTTTTCAGGCATTAGTTAATGATGTTCTGAGAGACATGCTGAACATCTTTGTTTTTGTCTACCTTGACGATATCCTGATTTCTTCACCGTCACTCGAGATTCATGTTCAGCACGTTCGACGTGTACTCCAGCGCCTTTTAGAGAATTGTCTCTACGTGAAGGCTGAGAAATGCTCTTTTCATGTCTCCTCCGTTACTTTTCTCGGTTCTGTTATTTCCGCTGAAGGCATTCAGATGGATTCCGCTAAGGTCCAAGCTGTCAGTGAGTGGCCCGTTCCAAGGTCACGTGTCGAGTTGCAGCGCTTTCTAGGTTTCGCTAATTTCTATCGGCGTTTCATTCGTAATTTCGGTCAAGTTGCTGCCCCTCTCACAGCTCTTACTTCTGTCAAGACGTGTTTTAAGTGGTCCGGTTCCGCCCAGGGAGCTTTTGATCTTCTAAAAGAACGTTTTACGTCCGCTCCTATCCTCGTTACTCCTGACGTCACTAGACAATTCATTGTCGAGGTTGACGCTTCAGAGGTAGGCGTGGGAGCCATTCTATCCCAGCGCTTCCAGTCTGACGATAAGGTTCATCCTTGCGCTTATTTTTCTCATCACCTGTCGCCATCTGAACGCAACTATCATGTGGGTAACCGCGAACTGCTCGCCATCCGCTTAGCCCTAGGCGAATGGCGACAGTGGTTGGAGGGGGCGACCGTTCCTTTTGTCGTTTGGACAGACCATAAGAACCTTGAGTACATCCGTTCTGCCAAACAACTTAATGCTCGTCAAGCTCGTTGGGCGTTGTTTTTCGCTCGTTTCGAGTTTGTGATTTCTTACCGTCCGGGTAATAAGAACACCAAGCCTGATGCCTTATCCCGTCTTTTTAGTTCTTCTGTGGCTTCTACTGATCCCGAGGGGATTCTTCCTTATGGGCGTGTTGTCGGGTTGACAGTCTGGGGAATTGAAAGACAGGTTAAGCAAGCACTCACGCACACTGCGTCGCCGCGCGCTTGTCCTAGTAACCTTCTTTTCGTCCCTGTTTCTACTCGTCTGGCTGTTCTTCAGTGGGCTCACTCTGCCAAGTTAGCTGGTCATCCCGGCGTTCGAGGTACTCTTGCTTCTATTCGCCAGCGCTTTTGGTGGCCTACTCAGGAGCGTGACACGCGCCGTTTCGTGGCTGCTTGTTCGGACTGCGCGCAGACTAAGTCAGGTAACTCTCCTCCTGCCGGTCGTCTCAGACCGCTTCCCATTCCTTCTCGACCATGGTCTCACATCGCCCTAGACTTCATTACCGGTCTGCCTTTGTCTGCGGGGAAGACTGTGATTCTTACGGTTGTCGATAGGTTCTCTAAGGCGGCACATTTCATTCCCCTCGCTAAACTTCCTTCCGCTAAGGAGACGGCACAAATCATCATCGAGAATGTGTTCAGAATTCATGGCCTCCCGTTAGACGCCGTTTCAGACAGAGGCCCGCAATTCACGTCACAGTTTTGGAGGGAGTTCTGTCGTTTGATTGGTGCGTCCGTCAGTCTCTCTTCCGGGTTTCATCCCCAGTCTAACGGTCAAGCAGAGAGGGCCAATCAGACGATTGGTCGCATACTACGCAGCCTTTCTTTTAGAAACCCTGCGTCTTGGGCAGAACAGCTTCCCTGGGCAGAATACGCTCACAACTCGCTTCCTTCGTCTGCTACCGGGTTATCTCCGTTTCAGAGTAGTCTGGGTTACCAGCCTCCTCTGTTCTCATCCCAGCTTGCCGAGTCCAGCGTTCCCTCCGCTCAAGCGTTTGTCCAACGTTGTGAGCGCACCTGGAGGAGGGTGAGGTCTGCACTTTGCCGTTACAGGGCACAGACTGTGAGAGCCGCCAATAAACGTAGGATTAAGAGTCCTAGGTATTGTTGCGGCCAGAGAGTGTGGCTTTCCACTCGCAACCTTCCTCTTACGACAGCTTCTCGTAAGTTGACTCCGCGGTTCATTGGTCCGTTCCGTGTCTCCCAGGTCGTCAATCCTGTCGCTGTGCGACTGCTTCTTCCGCGACATCTTCGTCGCGTCCATCCTGTCTTCCATGTCTCCTGTGTCAAGCCCTTTCTTCGCACCCCCGTTCGTCTTCCCTCCCCCTCCCGTCCTTGTCGAGAGCGCACCTATTTACAAGGTACGTAGGATCATGGACATGCGTTCTCGGGGACGGGGTCACCAATACTTAGTGGATTGGGAGGGTTACGGTCCTGAGGAGAGGAGTTGGGTTCCGTCTCGGGACGTGCTGGACCGTTCGCTGATTGATGATTTCCTCCGTTGCCGCCAGGATTCCTCCTCGAGTGCGCCAGGAGGCGCTCGGTGAGTGGGGGGTACTGTCATGTTTTGTCTTATATTGTCTTGTCATTTTGCTTTCCCTTCTGTTCGTTTTCCCCCTGCTGGTCTTTTTAGGTTCGTTCCCTTTTTTCTCTCTCCCTCCCTCTCTCTCTTCTCTCTATCGTTCCGTTCCTGCTCCCAGCTGTTCCTATTCCCCTAATCAATCATTTAGTCTTTCCACACCTGTTCCCTATCTTTTCCTCTGATTAGAGTCCCTATTTCTCCCCTTGTTTTCCGTTTCTGTCCTGTCGGATCCTTGTATATTGTTCACTGTGCTGTGTCTTTGTCTCGCCCTGTCGTGTCGTGTTTCCCTCAGATGCTGCGTGGTGAGCAGGTGTCTGAGTCTGCTACGGTCAGTGCCTTCCCGAGGCAACCTACAGTTTATGGTCGAGTCTCCAGTCTGTCCTCGTCATTACGAGTGGAATTGTTTTTTATGGTTTGTTTACCGCTCCGATTTGTCAAGGAGTATTGCATATTTCCTTTACTGGAATAAAGACTCTGTTTTCGCCAAGTCGCTTTTGGGTCCTCATTCACCTGCATAACATACAGTAGATGGTATCGAGTACAGTATATACATATGAGATGAGTGTGTAGACAAAGTAAACAAAGTGGCATAGTTAAAGTGGCTAGTGATACATGTATTACATAAGGATGCAGTCGATGATGTAGAGTACAGTATATACATATGCATATGAGATGAATAATGTAGGGTAAGTAACATTATATAAGGTAGCATTGTTTAAAGTGGCTAGTGATATATTTACATCATTTCCCATCAATTCCCATTATTAAAATGGCTGGAGTTGGGTCAATGTCAATGACAGTGTGTTGGCAGCAGCCACTCAATGTTAGTAGTGGCTGTTTAACAGTCTGATGGCCTTGAGATAGAAGCTGTTTTTCAGGCTCTCGGTCCCAGCTTTGATGCACCTGTACTGACCTCGCCTTCTAGATGATAGCGGGGTGAACAGGCAGTGGTTGAACCCTTTCCACAGAGGGTTTTACATGCAACCCACAATGGTTCTACCTGGAACCAAAAAGGGTTCTCCATGGAACCAAAAAGTGTTCTCCTATGGGGACAACCGTAGAACCCTTTTGGAACCCTTTTTTCTATGCTTTTTTTGTTGCTTAACAAGTAACATAATAAGTTGCATGGACTCACTCTGTGTGCAATAATTGTGTTAAACATTATTTTTTAATTATTGAGCTACCTGGGGCGGGAGGTAGCCTAGGTTAAGTGCATTGGGCCAGTAAATGAAAGGTTGCTGCTTCGAGTCCCTGAGCTGACTAAGTGAAAAATCTGTTGATGTGCTCTTGAGCAAGGCACTTAAACCTAATAGCTCCTGTAAGTCATTCTGGATAAGAACGTCTGCTAAAATTACATAAAATAAATGAGGATGGTTCAACAACATTGTAGTTACTCCACTAAACTAAAGTGAAAAGAAGGAGGCTTTTACAGAATAAAAATATTCCGAAACATGCATCCTGTTTGCAACAAGGCACTAAAGTAAATGCAAATAAATGTGGCAAAGAAATTAACTTTGTATCCTGAATACAAAGGGTTATGTTTGGGGCAAATCCAACACATCACTGAGTACCACTCAGTACTCATATTTTCAAGCATGATGGTGACTGTATCATGTTATGGGTATGCTTGTCTTTGGCAAAGACTAAGGAGATTTTTAGGATAAAAAATAAATGGAATAAAGCTAAGCACAGTCCTTGAGGAAAACATGGTTAAGTCTACTTTCCAACAGACATTGTGAGACAAATTCACCTTTCAGCAGGACAATAACCTAAAACACAAGGCGAAATATACTCTGGAGCTGCTTACCAAGAAGACATTGAACATTCCTGTGTAGCAAGTTACAGTTTTGACTTAAATAGGCTTGAAAATGTATGGCAATATTTGAAAATGACTTATATACAACCAACTTGATAGAGTTTGAAGTTTTTAAGGAATAATGCAAATATTGTACAATCCAGAAGTGCAAAGCTCTTACAGAAAGACTCAAGCGCTCAACAGGGATGCTGGTCCATGTTAACTCCAATGCACAGGGATGCTTGCCCATGTTAACTCCAGTTGTGTCAAGTTGGCTGGTAGTAGATCTCTACTCCGAATAACTTGTTCCATCTCATCCCACAGACTATAATTGCTACCAAAGGTGATTCTAAAATGTATTGACTCAGAGGTGTGAATACTTACAGTAAGAGTCAAAAGTTTGGAAACACCTACTCATTCAAGGGTTTTTCTTTATTTTTACTATTTTCTACATTATAGAATAATCAAAAACTGTGAAATAACATATACAGTGGGGCAAAAAAAGTATTTAGTCAGCCACCAATTGTGCATGTTCTCCCACTTAAAAAGATGAGAGAGGCCTTTTCATCATAGGTACACTTCAACTATGAAAATCCAGAAAATCATATTGTAGGATTTTTAATGAATTTATTTGCAAATTATGGTGGAAAATAAGTTTTTGGTCACCTATAAACAAGCAAGTTGTAACTTCTTCTTTATGAGGCTCCTCTGTCCTCCACTCGTTACCTGTATTAATGACACCGGTTTGAACTTGTTATCAGTATAAAATACACCTGTCCACAACCTCAAACAGTCACACTCCAAACTCCACTATGGCCAAGACCAAAGAGCTGTCAAAGGACACCAGAAACAAAATTGTAGACCTGCACCAGGCTGGGAAGACTGAATCTGCAATAGGTAAGCAGCTTGGTTTGAAGAAATCAACTGTGGGAGCAATTATTAGGAAATGGAAGACATACAAGACCACTGATAATCTCCCTTGATCTGGGGCTCCACGCAAGATCTCACCCCGTGGGGTCAAAATTATCACAAGAATGGTGCGCAAAAATCCCAGAACCACACGGGGGGACCTAGTGAATGACCTGCAGAGAGCTGGGACCAAAGTAACAAAGCCTACCATCAGTAACACACTACGCCGTCAGGGACTCAAATCCTGCAGTGCCAGACGTGTCCCCCTGCTTAAGCCAGTACATGTCCAAGCCTGTCTGAAGTTTGCTAGAGAGCATTTGGATGATCCAGAAGAAGATTGGGAGAATGTCATATGGTCAGATGAAACCAAAATGTAACTTTTTGGTAAAAACTCAACTCGTCAAGTTTGGAGGACAAAGAATGCTGAGTTGCATCCAAAGAACATCATACCTACTGTGAAGCATGAGGGTGGAAACATCATGCTTTGGGGCTGTTTTTCTGCAAAGGGACCAGGACGACTGATCCCTGTAAAGGAAAGAATGAATGGGGCCATGTATCGTGAGATTTTGAGTGAAAACCTCCTTCCATCAGCAAGGGCATTGAAGATGAAACGTTGCTGGGTCTTTCAGCAGGACAATGATCCCAAACACACCGCCCGGACAACGAAGGAGTGGCTTCGTAAGAAGCATTTCAAGGTCCTGGAGTGGCCTAGCCAGTCTCCAGATCTCAACCACATAGAAAATCTTTGGAGGGAGTTGAAAGTCCAAAACATCACTGCTCTGGAGTAGATCTGGAGGAATGGGCCAAAATACCAGCAACAGTGTGTGAAAACCTTGTGAAGACTTACAGAAAACGTTTAACCTCTGTCATTGCCAACATAGGGTATATAACAAAGTATTGAGATAAACTTTTGTTATTGACCAAATACTTATTTTCCACCATAATTTGCAAATAAATTCATTAAAAATCCAACAATGTGATTTTCTGGATTTTTTTTTCTCTTTTTGTCTGTCATAGTTGAAGTGTACCTATGATAAAAAGGCCTCTCTCATCTTTTTAAGTGGGAGAACTTGCACAATTGGTGGCTGACTAAATACTTTTTTTGCCCCACTGTATGGAATCATGTCATAACCAAAAAAGCGTTAAACAAATCAAAACACATTTTATATTTTACTTTACTCAAAGTAACCATCCAGCCTGGAGGTGTGTTGGGTCATTGTAAAACAAATGATTGTCCCACTAAGCGCAAACCAGATGGGATGTGGTATTGCTGCAAAATGCTGTGATAGCCATGCTGGTTAAGTGTGCCATGAATTCTAAATAAACCACTGACAGTGTCACCAGCAAAGCACCGCCACACCATCACACATCCTCCTCCATGCTTCATGGTGGGAACCACATATGCAGAGATCTCTGTGAAGCATTTATTTGGGATGCAATCTGAGGTGCAGTTAACTCTAAATAACTTATCCTCTGCAGCAGAGGTAACTGAGTCTTTCTTTCCTGTGGCGGTCCTCATGAGAGCCAGTTTCATCATAGCGGTTGATGGTTTTTGCTACTGCACTTGAAGAAACTTTCAAAGTTTGTGACATTTTCCAGATTGAAAGACCTTCATGTCTTAAAGTAATGATGGACTGTTTTTTTCTATTTGCTTATTTGAGCTGTTCTTGCCATAATATGGACTAGGTCTTTTACCAAATAGGGCTACCTTCGGTATACCTCCCCTACCTTGTCACAACACAACTGATTGGCTCAAATGCATTAAGAAGGAAAGAAATTCCACAAATGAACCTTCTGAAAGAAACATCTGTTAATTGAAATGCATTCCAGGTGACTACCTAATGAAGCTGGTTGAGAGAATGCCATGAGTGTGCAAAGCTGTCAAGGCAAAGGGTGGCTACTTTGAAGAATCTCAAATATAAAATATATTTTGATTTGTTTAACACTTTTTTGGTTACTACATTATTCAGTGTGTGTTATTTCATAGAGTTGATGTCTTCACTATTATTCTACAATTCTATTATTCTACCCTGGAATGAGTAGGTGTGTCCAAACTTTTGACTGGTACTGTATGAAAGTTAAATATTTCTGTATTTTATTTTCAATACATTTCATTATGGGGTATTTTGTGCAGATGGGTGAGGAAAAGGGTACATTTCATCCATCGTTAATTCAGGCTGTAACACAAAAAAAATGTGGAATAAGTCAAGGGGTATGAGTACTTGAAGGCACTATATACAGTTGAAGTCGGAAGTTTACATACACCTTAGCCAAATACATTTAAACGGAGTTTTCACAATTCCTGACATTTAATCCTAGTAAAAATTCCCTGTCTTAGGTCAGTTAGGATCACCGCTTTATTTTAAGAATGTGAAATGACAGAATAATAGTGGAGAGAATGATATTTTTCAGATATTATTTCTTCCATCACATTCCCAGTGGGTCAGAAGTTTACATACACTCAATTAGTATTTGGTAGCATTGCCTTTAAATGGTTTAACTTGGGGTCAAATGTTTTGGGTAGCCTTCCAGAAGCTTTCCACAATAAGTTGGGTGAATTTTGGCCCATTCCTCCTGACAGAGCTGGTGTAAATGAGTTGGGTTTGTAGGCCTCCTTGCTCGCACATGCTTTTTCAGTTCTGCCCACACATTTTCTATACGATTGAGGTCAGGGCTTTGTGATGGCCACTCCAATACCTTGACTTTGGAAGTATGCTTGGGGTCATTGGCCATTTGGAATACCCATTTGCAATCAAGCTTTAACTTCCTTCCTGTCTTGAGATATTGCGTCGATATATCCACATAATGTTCATTCCTCATGAAGCCATCTATTTTGTGAATTGCACCAGTCCCTCCTGCAGCAAAGAACCCCCACAACATGATGCTGCCACCCCCATGCTTCATGGTTGGGGTGGTGTTCTTCGGCATTGCAAGCCTCGTCCTTGTTCCTCCAAACATAACGATGGTCATTATGTTCAAACAACTCTATTTTTGTTTCATCAGACCAGAGGACATTTCTCCAAAATGTACGATCGTTGTTCTCATGTGCAGTTGCAAACCATAGTCTGTTTTTTTATGGCGGTTTTGGAGTAGTGGCTTCTTCCTTGCTGAGCGGCCTTTCAGGTTATGTCGATATAGGACTCGTTTTACTGTGGATATAGATACTTTTGTACCTGTTTCCTCCAGCATCTTCACAGGGTCCTTTGCTGTTGTTCTGGGACTGATTTGCACTTTTCGCACCAAAGTATGTTCATCTCTTAGGAGACAGCTCCTTCCTGAGCGGTATGACGGCTGAGTGGTCCCATGGTGTTTATACGTGCTGTCACGTAGAGTAGGCCAGAAGGCTAAACTGGATAACCTAACCTCTATCAAAATAAAAAGATGGCGGAGCCGCAAAAGTTCTTCTGTGCAAAGGTGTTTATTTACAAGTGATTCCAGAACAAAAAAACAACAGTACTGCCATCAACGTCTACCTTATGGGACAGCTTAAAAACAATGCTGCCCCATCCACAGCTCAATCCAAAAATGCCTCTCCATGACTGAAAGAGGGGCTCCTTTTGTAGGGCTAGCCCCTCCCCTCAGAACAATTAACCCTAATTAATTAATCAATTAACAATACAAACCTACATTTTCCATGAACTAAACATACTAAAGGATATACATTGCAACACGGTTTTAAACAATATCACAACATACCATTTACAACATTACATCACTACTGACAATATCTTTCAATATGCCCATATGCATTAATGAGCCATTTGGGACAGGCACTATAAAGCCAACCCAATTCCCTTAGCTCGGGTCCTTTTCCAGCATACCCGGAAGCTACAGAGATGGAGAGAGAGGAACAGAACAAACAAACAATGCGCTCATCCACAACATTGATAAGTATAATAATTATTGTATCTCTCAAATATGAACATTGACAAGTGTGAAATGCATGCACCAAGACAGAAGTTAATTTGTGTGTCGACCCACCTTGTTAACTTATCTTATAATGGCGCAGGGAGGAGTGATGAATGTGTGTGTGCGTTAACGAACCAAATGCTGCCCACGGCCAGTGACGGACTTCTACGTCACATTACCTTCCTCCTCTCCTGAAGCGACCATGTTCGGGAGCCTTGATAGGTAGTCCGCAGTAACGTTCTCTTTTCCTGCCTTGTGACAGACACAGAGCCTGAAGGGCTGGAGCTCCAGATACCACCTGGTCACACGAGAATTCCGGTCCTTCATGGTCTGGATCCAGGTCAGTGCTCTGTGGTCCGTGTGCAGGTCAAATTCCCTCCCAAGAAGGTAGTAACGGAGGCTATCCAGGGCCCACTTTATAGCCAGGCATTCCTTTTCGATTGTAGAATACCTGGTTTCCCTGGGCAACAGCTTCCGACTCAGGTACAGCACAGGAAGCTCTTCTCTTGGCTCCCCTTGGGCCAGTACAGCTCCAATTCCTACAGCCGAAGCGTCCACCTGCACAAGAAATCTCTTCTGAAAATCAGGGGTCTGGAGAACAGGGAATGAGCACAGTCAGTTTTTCAGTGTCATGAAGGCTTCCTCACACTCCTCAGTCCACTGGCCCCCTTCGAAGTGAGGTTGGTCAGAGGGACAGCGATGGTCGAAAACTGTGGAATGAATCTCCGGTACCACCCTGCCAGACCTAGGAAGGACTTCACCTGTGTCTTGGTTCTGGGTTGAGGGCTATTCCTGATGGACTCCACTTTCTCCACCTGAGGCCGAACTTCACCCGTACCCAGCTGGTAACCCATGTACTTTGTCTCCTGTTTCGCCCACTCACACTTCAAGAGGTTAAGCGTGAGGCCTGCTTCATGGATCTTCCCCAAGAAGATGGCCCCATGAAGGCCAAACGGCATGACCTTGAACTGAAACAGGCCCATTGGCGTCCGGAATGCAGTGTAGGCCTTGGATTGTTCATCCAGGGGCACCTGCCAGTACCCTTTGCAGAGATCCAATGTGGTGATGTAATGAGCTCTACCTATTCTCTCCAGTAAGTCGTCAATGCGGGGCATGGGATAGGCATCAAACTGGGAGATGGCATTCACCTTACGGAAGTCCATGCAGACGCGTAAAGAGCCATCCTTCTTTGGGACAATGAAAATAGGGCTGCTCCATTCACTTGAAGATGGCTCGACAACATCCATCTCTATCATGGTGTGGACCTCTTCCTTGAGGGCTACCACCAGCCTCTCAGGCACACAGTAAGGATGCTGGCGGACAGGGTTCTGGCCAGGTTTCAAACGAATGACGTGTTCTAGGACTTTGGTTCTTCCTGGTCTCTGACTGAAGAGGGCCGGATACTTGCCAAACAGCTGCTTCAGCTCATCTTGCTTGTCTTCTTCCAGGTGAGCCAGTATGACTTCTGTTCGTTCTTTCCATGCCTCTGTGACCCCATCCGACTCATCCTCTTCTACTCTGCGGACCAGAAAGGACTTTCCTTTGGAGAGTTCCTCTCTCCTCCCAGGCCTTTTAGAAGGTTCACATGGTAGGTTTGCTTCTTCTTACACTTGTCCGGGTGCAGCACCTCATAGGTCACTGGGCCCATCTTCCTCCCGATTAGGTACGGTCCTTGCCATTGCACAAGGAGCTTGCTGGTAGACGAGGGAAGGAGGAGCAGGACTTTCTGTCCTGGCTCAAACTCTCTGTGGCGAGCGTGCTGGTCATAGCCTCTCTTCTGGGCCTTCTGGGCTTGCTGAAGGTTTGCTCTAGCTTCCTCTTGGTACCGTTCCAACCTGTCTCGCATCTGGAGGACATACTGGACAATCCCCTGTCCTGAGGTAGCTACTGGGGAACCTTCCCAGCACTTCTTCAGCAGGTCCAGTGGTCCTTGCACTGGCCATCCATAGAGGAGTTCGAATGGCGAGAAACCTGTCGATGCCTGAGGCACCTCCCTGTAAGCAAAAAGCAGAAAGGGTAACCACTTATCCCAGTCTTTACCAGTGTCAGCCACAAACTTCCTCAGCATGTTCTTGAGCGTTTGATTGAATCTCTCTACGAGCCCATCCGTTTAGGGATGGTAGGGAGTAGTCCTCAAGCCTTTAATGCCCAGCTGTCAGTGGAGTTGAACCATCTGTCGCGAGGTGAAGTTTGTCCCTTGGTCCGTCAGGATTTCATCTGGGATTCCTACACGAGAGAAGAGCTGAACAAGAGCACTGATTATTTTTGAAGTGGTTATGGAACAGAGTGGGAAGGCTTCTGGGAACCGGGTGGCATAGTCACAGATCACCAATATATACTTGTAACCTGCACTACTCTTCTCCAAGGGTCCAACAATGTCCATTGCAATTCTCTTGAATGGGGTAGAGATAACTGGCAGTGAACATAGAGGAGCCCGTTCAGACCTATGGACAGCACTGGTTTTCTGGCACGTGGGGCATGATTTGCAGTATTTTTGTACATCAGTATACATGGAGGGCCAAAAGAAACGGGAGCCTAGCCTAAGATAGGTCTTATGTTGCCCTAGATGGCCTGCCCATGGAACTGTATGTGCAAGGTTGAGAACAAGTGGTCTACAGGTAGATGGCACCACCAACTTCCTGCTATCTGCCTCTGACCCAAGGTAGAGTATGTGGTTGTCTACTGTGTAAATCCCCCCACATGAAGATTGACTGTCCCCAGCTAAGGCCTTGTCAAACACACATTTCAAGGTTGCGTCAGACTTCTGCAGTGTAGCAAAATTTTGTGGAACATCCCATTGCACCTCTAACCCAGACACATCAGCAACAGGTACAGGGGTTCCTGTCATCATCCTCGAGCAACTTCTACAAGTTTTACCACACGACATTCGAACCTGGGTCCGAGAGCACGAGCCCAAGGACGGGCTTATGGCGGCCAAGCTTGCACTGCAGTATCTTAATGCACGTAAAGGGGGCCCACCACAACCTGCAGCACCCGCTCCAAGGAGTCTCAGAGACACAAGGGACATCAGAAACGCCAGAGATGGTGGAGGTAACTCTGGGGGTTATGTGTCTGGGAGGGAGGTAAGGGATCATGCAGTTCGCTCTGATGGGAGGGGTCTGACCTGTTTTTACTGCCGGCAGCAGGGGCACAAAGCTTCAATGTGTCCGCTACATAAATCCAAGCTCTCAGGTTACTGTTATGTACCCAGAGAGGGGGATGGTGTTCAGAATAGACAGACTCAGGAAGGGTCATGCTTGGTACCTGTAAAAGTGAATGGTAAAAGTCTTACTGCAATGATTGACACCGGCAGTTCCCTGTCATTGATCAGAAAAGGTAATGTACCTGTTAATAATATAATAATAATGACATTGATAGGGAACTGCCGGTGTCAATCATTGCATTAAGACTTTTACCATGTGTTGGAAGACCCAATCTTGGGCTCTCACTGACGAGTTCCGCCTGGTGGGGAGCTGTGAGGATAGATTGGCGTAGGCCACGTAACTCCTGCTTGAGGTCTTCATCCCTCCTCTCAAGGCAGGTGAAAAGTTGCTGAAAAAGGGTTACCATGGTTGGGTGAGGTTCTGGTCCCCCAACTGCTCCTTCAGTCAGTAGCTCACCCAGTTCTGGTTGTCTTTGGCCCCGCGGTCGGGCTCCTAGTTTCTCATACTTGACCTCGTCTTCACCAGACGATTCCATGGTATTCCACCCCGGTTCAACTTCAGGTACCTTTTCTGACAGTTGATGCTGTTGCTGAGAACGCAATCCTGTACGCATTCCTTTACCTCTCTTGTTGGAATTCACTGATTTGCGGTACGCCATCTCACCACTGCCACCATATGTCACGTAGAGTAGGCCAGAAGGCTAAACTGGATAACCTAACCTCTATCAAAATAAAAAGATGGCGGAGCCGCAAAAGTTCTTCTGTGCAAAGGTGTTTATTTACAAGTGACTCCGGAGCAAAAAACAACAGTACTGCCATCAACGTCTACCTTATGGGACAGCTTAAAAACAATGCTGCCCCATCCACAGCTCAATCCAAAAATGCCTCTCCATGACTGAAAGAGAGGCTCCTTTTGTAGGGCTAGCCCCTCCCCTCAGAACAATTAACCCTAATTAATTAATCAATTAACAATACAAACCTACATTTTCCATGAACTAAACATACTAAAGGATATACATTGCAACACGGTTTTAAACAATATCACAACATACCATTTACAACATTACATCACTACTGACAATATCTTTCAATATGCCCATATGCATTAATGAGCCATTTGGGACAGGCACTATAAAGCCAACCCAATTCCCTTAGCTCGGGTCCTTTTCCAGCATACCCGGAAGCTACAGAGATGGAGAGAGAGGAACAGAACAAACAAACAATGCGCTCATCCATAACATTGATAAGTATAATAATTATTGTATCTCTCAAATATGAACATTGACTAGTGTGAAATGCATGCACCAAGACAGAAGTTAATTTGTGTGTCGACCCATCTTGTTAACTTATCTTATAATGGCGCAGGGAGGAGTGATGAATATGTGTGTGCGTTAACGAACCAAATGCTGCCCGCGGCCAGTGACGGACTTCTACGTCACACGTGCGTAGTATTGTTCGTACAGATGAACGTGGTACCATCAGGTATTTGGAAATTGTTCCCAGGGATGAACCAGACTTGTGTAGTTCTATAATGTTTTGTCTGAGGTCTTGGCTGAATTATTTTGATTTTCCCATGATGTCAAGCAAAGAGGCACTGAGTTTGAAGGTAGACCTTGAAATACACCCACAGGTACACCTCCAATTGACTCAAATTATGTAAATTAGCCTATCAGAAGCTTCTAAAGCCATGACATAATTTTCTGGAATTTTCCAAGCTCTTTAAATGCACAGTCAACTTAGTGTATATGTAAACTTCTGACCGACTGGAATTGTGATACAGTGAATTATTGTCACGCCCTGGCCTTAGTTATCTTTGTTTTCTTTATTATTTTGGTATGGTCAGGGTGTGACATGAGGGATTTATGTGTTTTACCTGGTCTAGGGGTTTTGTTTGTTTATGGGGTGTTTCCTAGTCTAGGTGTTTATGGAAGTCTATGGTTGCCTAGATTGGTTCTCCATTAGAGGCAGGTGTTTATCGTTGTCTCTGATTGGGAACCATATTTAGGCAGCCATGTTCTTTGGGTATTTTTTGGGTGATTGTTTCCTGTCTTTGTGTTCTCTGCACCAGATAGGACTGTTTTGGGTTTTGTTATTTTGTATATGTATAGTGTTCACGTTATCGTCTTTTATTAAACATGTTGAACATGAACTATGCTGCATTTTGGTCCTCCTCTCCTTCAGCGGAAGAAAACCGTTACAATTATGAGTGAGATAATCTGTCTGTAAACAATTGTTGGAAAAATGACTTGTGTCATGCACAAAGTAGATGTTCTAACCGACTTGCCAAAACTATAGTTTGTTAATTTGTGGAGTGGTTGAAAAACTATTTTTAATGTCTCCAACCTAAATGTATGTAAACTTCCGACTTCAACTGTATACTGTTTTCTCCTAATAAACATACAGTACTACTTTACATATCAGTTTCCTTCCAAATGTAATGATATACAGTCTGTAGACACCACATATTAATATACTGGATTCTGAGACATGCTCACTGTAATATATTTAATCTGAATTCTGACACATGCTCACTGTAATATATCTAATCTGGATTCTGACACATGCTCACTGTAATATATCTAATCTGGATTCTGACACATGCTCACTGTAATATATCTAATCTGGATTCTGACACATGCTCACTGTAATATATCTAATCTGGATTCTGACACATGCTCACTGTAATATATCTAATCTGTATTCTGACACATGCTCACTGTAATATATCTAATCTGGATTCTGACACATGCTCACTGTAATATATCTAATCTGGATTCTGACACATGCTCACTGTAATATATCTAATCTGGATTCTGACACATGCTCACTGTAATATATCTCATTTTGGATTCTTAATTGTGCTCGTTCTGTCATTTAAAAAAAAATCTGTGTTTAGATTTGTGTTATTTGTATTGTATTTGCAAGATATTCTACTGCACTGTTGGAGCTAGTAACATAAGCATTTGGCTGCACCTGCTACAACACATGCAAATCTGTGTATGCAACCAATAAACGTTCAATTGATTATGATTTGAGAGCAGCTCCCATAGAGTATTTGTCACGCCCTGACCTTAGAGAGCCTTTTTATGTCTCTATTTGGTTTGGTCATGGTGTGATTTGGAGTGGGCATTCTATGTTTTGTTTTCTATGATTTTGTGTTTCTATGTTTTGGCCAGGTATGGTTCTCAATCAGGAACAGCTGTCTATCGTTGTCTCTGATTGGGAACCATACTTAGGCAGCTCTTTTGCCCACCTGTCTTGGTGGGTAGTTAACTTTGTTTGTGGCACTTAGTCCTGTAAGCTTCATGGTGGTTGTGTATTGTTTTATTGGCGACATCCGTAATGTAAGGAATATGTACCCTCACCACGCTGCACAATGGACTACTTCCAACGACGGCTGTGATAGTATTTCCATATGTAGTTGTAAGAGTTGTATCTGTACTGTACTGATATTCAATACAGTATTGTCCTTCGAAACACTGGATAATGCATCTAAAATAGTCAAATTGGACTCTGGACTGTAACAGTATAGCTTTTGTGGTGTCTATATCTGCGTTGGAATATAATGTAAAATCCTTCCTATCATCCCAAACTAAAGAGTTCATCTTTCAGAGTGAGACAGTATTCAGCCTTCATTTATTGAGGGATATCAACATAGTCTTCAGGTTGGTCTGTATACATGCTCTCAGCCTGGTGGTCACAGCTGAGCAACCTTTTGCACCAAATCTTCATTGGGTGGTATATGTTCCTCCAGCCCCTCTTAATAGCAGAGTGGTACAATTGATAGTGTGGCAGCTTGTCAAGCCTCAGTGGTAGGACATTATAACATGCTTTCAACAGACGTATCATGTCAAGCAAAGCTTTCAGGGTTGTCATTTCCTTAAAATGGGAGTGCTCTCAGCTTCACTTGGCCAGTAGTGTTATTCTGTCTTTCCATTTTAAACCATTGACGCTGCATTGAGTTGCTACACTCCTTTCTGGAGTATTTTAGGAGATTGTTTCATCTGAAGCTGTGTTTGTAGCCCTTGATGAAGATTGGTTGAAAGTAATTGCTGCTGGCAGATACTTTTCCTGGAATAAGAACCTCGACTTTCATCTTTGTTTTCCTTAATAGGTCTTATCTGTACTATTCTCTTATCTCTGGGAGTTAAGATGAGATCAGTAGGGTATAATGCAACTCTGTAAGCAATCTATAAGAATCAATAGTTTTCTTTACATTTTAGAGGTTTAGACCATTACCGAGAAAAGTTGTTTATGTTGAATAAAAAAACATAACTTTTCACCTTTGGGAGAAGGACTAAAAGTAAATAGAAAGGATCAGCTTCTGACTCAGATCTACATGAAGGTGTTTTCTACCCCCTTTTGCCCTTAGAACAGCCTCAGTTCGTCGGGCCATGGACTCTACGAGGTGTTGAAAGTGCTTAACAGGGATGCTGGTCCATGTTAACTCCAATGCACAGGGATGCTGGCCCATGTTAACTCCAGTTGTGTCAAGTTGTCTGGTAGTGGATCTCTTCTCCGAATAGCTCGTTCCATCTCATACCACAGATTATCAATTGGATTGAGATCTGGTGACCGGGCAGGACACTGCAGTAAGCTGAATTCACTGTCATGTTCATGGAACCATTCCTGGACAATCCTAGCCTTGTGGCATGGAGATAGATACATTGATAGATACACAGATACAGTGCTGCCATGAAGGGATGCACCTGATTGGTAATGATGTTCAGATATTCAGTGGGATTCAAATGTTGCTCCACTTTATCAAGGGACCCAATATGAGTCATGAAACCAACCCCCACACCATCACACCACCACCACCAGGCTGCAATGTTGACACGTGACATGATGGATGCATGTACTCATGTGGTTTTCTCCATACCCTAGTCCTCCCATCAGCATGAAACAGCCGGAACCAGGATTCATCAGACCAGGCAATGTTTTTCCAATTCTCCAGTGTCCAGTGTTTTCGTTCCTTAGCCCACTGCAACCACAGTTTCTTGTTTCTTGCTGAAAGAAGTGGAACTCTAAGATTGTCGGCTGCCATACCCCATTCATGTCAAGGTACAACGAATTGTTCATTCTTGTATTGGTCTTTGGGCACTAATGTTGTTATGGTATGTCAGTTGAATAACTGTAGCCCGTCTGTTGCTCGGCACAATTTGTGTCAGACTCCTTTGTCCTCTTTCATCAATGACCCATTTTCGACAACTGGTCTGCAGGTGGCTGGATGTCCTTTTGGTGGTGGACTATTCTTGATACACCCGGGAAACTCCTGAGTGGGAAAAACCCAGCAGCTTTGCAGTTCTTTACATATTCAAACCGGTGCTCCTGGCACCTACTACCATACCCCGTTAAAAGGCACTTAAAAATGTTGTCTTGCCCATTCACCCTCTGAATGGCACACATACACAATCCATGTCTCAAGGCTTAAACATCTGTTAACCTGTTTCCCCCCCTGTATCTACACTGACTGGAAAGAGTTGTGTATATCTACAATGCTGTATACTACATTGGAAATTGTTCCTTATTCAGGTGTCAAGGACAGCGAACCAAAAAAACTAAATATGTGGCAGTAGCTCAGAGAAGAGAGGAATAGAGACAGACAGACAGACAGACTTTTATCTTAGTTATTAAATGATTCCCATTCAGACATAGATTCCCAGTGCTTTGAGTGCTGATACCTGCATCTGATCAAATATATTGTGTTATGTGTTGCAATATGTGTGTCTGCAGTATATTTGTGTATTTGTGTCATGCACTAGCAATGGATGAGACTTCAACCACAACAAAGAAGTCTCTCGAGATGACTGGATAAGTGTTAGTATGGGAGGTAATCCAATGCACTGATACACAGAAGGACACCACGCCCTTCAAAACATCTGTAACAGGACCCAGTGGACCAGATTAGACAAATTCAAAAGAGCAGTAAACCTGACTGGGGATCAGGTCGGGGTTTTACTGTTTAGACTCTTGTGTTTAGTATGGCTGGACTGTATAGGGGGAGGCTCGTAGGAGAATGTGGTCTGAATGAGGATGGAATTCCTGGCTGGCTACCATCCCTATCAACTACAGAAAAGTGATTTTTCTATTCTTAATGAAATCAAGTATGATCAGGCTACATTTGATGTTTGCACAGCTCAAGGTGTGTTTAAACGCGCAGGTATTATCAAAACGGTAACACCCAGTGTCATAATGTGTTATGTGGCTGGATGTCCTTTGGGTGGTGGACCATTCTTGATACACCCGGGAAACTCGTGAGCGTGAAAAACCCAGCAGCTTTTCAGTTCTTGACATACTCAAACCGGTGCTCCTGGCACCTACAACCATACCCCATTCAAAGGCACTTATAAAATGCTGTCTTACCCATTCATCCTCTGAATGGCACACATACACAATCCATGTCTCAAGGCTTGAACACAGTCATAACCATGTCATAATATGACATAACACTGTTATAACTCATATAGTGACACCTGAGGTGACATATTGTGTTATTTATTGGCTGGTTATGACACCTACATAAGAGTGTCAAACGCACATTTATTCAAATCAGTTTTTCCCTGCCAAGAAGTTTCCTTTCCTTTGAAACTTTCTTAAATCCTTTGTTATTGGTGTTGTAATGAATTCTTTACAGGCATGCTTTTTTTTTAAACATATTTTAAATAACTTTAAGAAAATACACTTTGACACTGTCATGAAGCATTATCACCATCATAATCATAAGCCAGATAGGCCTGTCATGTTGTATAACATAAACATACTTTTGACACGTAGGCAATGGTGTAATGGGATGTTTTGCCTTGTGTGGTAGGTTTTCTACGCAATATATGTCACCACAGGTCAAAATATGTGTCATGACAGTGTTATGACCATATTATAACTGGTTATGACACGTTACGTCAGCTGTTAAAACATATTATGACAGGGTTATGACCGTGTCATAATGTCTTATGACGCTTGGTGTCAAGTAAAGTGTTACCAAACACACAAACAAAACACACAACAACAATCTCCAGCTGACACTTTGGACATTGTGTTCCAGGAAATCCTGCCAACGACCAAATGGTAATGCAATACAGCCTCTTGACGCTACAGTCAGCATATGACAAATGACCAAAAAAAGGTTGTCTCCTATTTTTTTGGACCTTGTACTGTTTATGCTTATTCTCCTCCTCAACTTGACATAGGCGCAGGGAGAGATGATCAATGATTGCATTTTTCTTTTTACTTCCCCTGTCCTCCTGTTTTCTTTCCACCACAAGGTACCGAGCTACAATACCAGTACTATCTCCTCCAGCAGACACTGACTGCCTATCTGACTGGGCTCCATCCAGACAGGACCAACTGGGCAGAAAATGTAACAGCAGCATCAGTATTTGCCACAATCAACTTGTTCTTATTAAATATTCATGTATCCGTCCTAAAGCTGCCTCGTGATAAAGACCTCGCTAGATGGTCTCTGCGGTGCCCGGTTGAAATTAACATACTGTAGTGTGCAGCACGTCTCCTCTCTGGCTGTTTCAGAACTTTGTGACACAAAGCGTGATGCGAACATAGCAACAAAGAATCTGGCAGCATTATCGCCACAAGTTATTCTAAAGAAGAACAAGAAAAAGCGGATGTGTAAGAACCCCCAGACAGTTTCAGCTCAGTGTTTCTCCACAGTCGGCGCCCCGTGCCTTTCCATTTTAAATCCCTTCCCAAATCCCAGTAAGAACATTCATTGAGACTAGATTTCAGGAGGATAAAGGTGCCACATCTGCATGGATGAGACTAAATGAGTTCTGAATATGAAGAGGGGGACTAAGTAGGATTCACACATAAATAATGAACACAGTTGAATCTCATAGTGCTGTAAAATGTAGCCCTCACAAATGAATTATGCATATGGTTTGGTGCTTGGCTGATCCATTTCAGATGTTATATACGTACTGGTGTTTGTGACAGTGAAAAGCTTAACGTCTGTATTCTGTTTGTCTAGTAAAAATTCAATATTACATTTCCCTATTGTTGGTGAAGAATGAAATTTGCTCTGCTGCATCTAAGCAACTTAACATCAAAGTATAGTCATGAGTTGCTTGTATGTACTTAGTTAAAAATAGTATGACTTGCTTTTCACGTTGTTTGAACGTTGCATTGGTAACACTCACAAAAAAGGTGCTGCCTAGAACCAAAAAGGGTTCTTCGGCTATCCCCACAGGATATCCCTTTGATGAACCCCTTTTGGTTCCAAGTAGAACCCTTCTGGGTTCCATGTAGAACCCTTTCCACAGAGGGTTCTACATAGAACCTTAAAGAGTTCTACCTGGAACCAAAAAAACAGTTCTCCTATGGGACAGCCACAGAACCCTTTGGGAACCCTTTTTTCTATGAGTGTAGCTCTGCAAACATTTCTCTCAAGTCTATGATTGGAGGACACAGAAATAAGTCAATGTCTTTATGTGTCCCAGCAGTTGAAATAAGCACCATATGAAGACAATGAGGCCCTCCTCACCTCCTCGTTGCAGGGGTGTTTTGATCATGGCCTCTAGCAAATCACCTGTTAGTACTGGGATCAAGGGTAGGTGTCAACCCATTTCACAGACAAGTGCTTCTGTCTGGCGGAGGAGTCAGTGACACAAACAGCTGTGATTTACATAGACAATGGGGTGAGCTTTAAGGATCACTATGGGTCACTCACCTAGTATCCTATCCATTTACAAGCTTTTATCAGAAGTCTGCCATAGTCTAGGCACGTGTTAGATTTTGTTCAATAATGCTTCCTTCATCTCCTATTGATAAATGATCAATACAAGACTTAATCAGTGCATACAGAACGTGCGTGTCACACCTTTCAATAGTTGAGCTGAAACTCAAATTAGACTAATCTAAAGCCACTGTCTGAGTCCAACTGAAAAGAAGCAGATACTGTCATCGCTAAAGGATGCAGAAAAGAAACAGAGACTGCCCTTTGAATTGCGTTCAGCTAATTACTAAGGAATCCGTAGACAGTGACTAATAGTCGTCACTGGCCTTACTAATGAGAGGCCAAAGTTAGGTTTATTGGGACAGGGAGAGATTCAGCACATTTAGTGTCATTATCAGAATAATTTCTGGTCTGGAAGCCTGAGGAGAATCCGTGATAGATGGCCTCATTGAGGGCCAGCTCTCATTCCTCAGCCATTTTGTTTGGATTCAATTTGGTTGGGGGCTCAAAATAGATAACGCTCTGGTTAGGTGCTCTCTGTTTGCATGCATTTCACAGGGTGTCTGCGAACCAGATGCTGAAAAGAATATGTGGAAATGCAATCTAAAAGACGGGGCAGGAAATGAAAAAGCGTTGAAAACCTCATCACACCCATCGATCTACTCTCATTGCATTTGAGGTTTGCAGAAAAATGGCTGGATTATGTTCGACAGTATAGTTTTCAAAGACAAAGGTTTGGTTCCTGCTGTTGAAATCCTGAGCTATACAGTCAACTTCCAAAATGTTGTCTGGCAAGAAATACCAAAATATATATATATATATTATACTTGAACAAAATGATACTTAAACAAAATGTTTTAATGTTAAATATTGCATTCAGTAACTGGTGGAACTGAACTCTGTTGTTGTGAAAAGGTTTGTCAGCATATTTTTTTCTTCCTTCATTCCATAAAAATTAAATATGCAATATCTCTCACCCTAAAATGCCCCCATTTTCATCTAAAGTATGTTGTTTCCCATGCCCTGTACCATTTGACAGACAGTCACCTATGTCTCAACATTATGTTTTCCCCCACCAATGAACAGCTCTGTCCCTAAAATTCTGGTGCATCTAAAACGGTAAACATGACACGGGGTGGGAATGGAATGTAAATTAGTAAAACAGTCAACTCAGAGACGATGGTACAGTATTTATGCAGGGTCTACAATATGTTATTGGTTCTGTGTCTTCCACTGTAAACCACAGTCCATCCACCAGGAGAAGGTCTGTGCTAATAGTTAAAACATATGGCATCCCATACCTGATCGCTATTGAAAAAAATGAATGCAAATAAATGTGTTACCTATAAGTATCATAAACTTCCAAAAGTCCATGATAGTCTCCTACCTTTTAAAGACCAATGATGCTGGCGCCTCAGCAGAAAACCACTTATGGTAGGTGCTGCCATTAAAACTAGAGTTTAATATCAAATGTGTGGGTGGGACAGAAAATATCTATGGAGGGGCTCTTTATGACATCTAATAACATTTTTATAGTCAAATCCTCCTCAGCTGTCTGGCAGACACAACCTGCCCTAGAAAAACTACCCACAATTTGAAAGATGACACTTTCCGATGAATTATGCCATGTGCCGTTCTTTGTGTTGGATGTCCAAAGGCTGTAACTTTATGAGGAAAGAAAATGACATATATTGCTATGAATAACTCTGACTGTTATGTGGTCTGACAGTGTTTAGATGTACATTTTCAATTTTCTTATCTGTATTATTAGTAATGGTAATTAATAAGCTTTCCTAGTGGCATTTTTTGCTCAGTTCTTGATGGTTTGTGGACAATGACGGAGGTATTGTCAAACACTATCTTTGAAGAATGCAGAATGATACAGATAAATAATTCAACATATTCAAATCAACTAAAAAAATCAACTAAATACCTAATATCAGACCGACAAATCCCTTCAGAGTAAAATCCATGTTAGGAAGTCTTTCTGAGGAGTTCGAAACAGACCAGCTTGCGTTAATGAACACACTACATCTTGCCACAGTAGCATGTCAAGCCTTCTGTAGAAGTTAGCTATATAGTCTCTGCTACCTCTCAGAGAGTTCACTGCCCCTTTCTATGCTCCTGTGTCTCAGCTCTATGTGCACAGGGTATGAATAATGTGACGTTGGAGCTGAGTCTTGGCTGGTTGGCATCTTTTTCCCCCGTGCTTGCAAAAACGCTGAGCTCAGACTTTGGACCCTGATCCTCAGTGTGAACAAATTGGAGAGGATCAGACCTGGTCCCTGTACTGAGGATCCTGCTGAACACTGCCAATATAAACTGTCTATGAGACAATTACTCGTTTTCAGGAAGCACTCCCACTGAGACGCTCGGCAGACCACCAAAAGGATGACATTTCTAAGCCCATGTTCTTCCTTTTGTGAGAGACTTAGGAAATCGATAGATGAAAATTGTTTTGATTTGAACAACACGGGCAAAATGTCAGCAACAATTAGCTGAGTCAGTGGCTGGAAGGTAGGGAAATGGCCTGCTGTTCAATGGCCTTTAGCTGGGTTATGGCTTGTCTATTATTCTGTTTCTATAGATCAGAAAGCAGAAACCAAGATATTTATTTTTAAAAACGAATAAATAAAACCCTCAGACAGGTTGCAGTGAAATGTGTTGTTTTATAGGGTCCGCCATTGTAGTATAGCACCCCTGGAGTAAATTAGGGTTAAGTGCCTTGCTCAAGGGCACAGACAGAATTTTCACCTTGTCGGCTCTAGAATCAAACCAGAAACTTTTCTGTTACTGGCCCAATGCTCTAACCGCTAGGCTACCTAACACCCAAATGATGTTTATACAGTACACGGAGGTCTGCACAAAGTCATAGTTGAATGTTTTACTGTTGTTGGCTGAATTTGACAAGTGGATTGTTCATAATTCCATGAAAATGTCCATGTAACTGTATACGTAGCACTGCCTAGCGGTGAAGAAATCAAATAGGTTCATATGAAAACACATTCTTCAGCATCAGCTTCACAAAGGGCTCTTACTCAAATGTATCTACAATTGTGCGGCATATGTCATACATTCTCCAGTACATAATGTCACGTTTTACACTCCAGGTAGCACCCTTGGTGTGGGTGGAGTCATTTTCTCTTTCAGACTCCAAGTGATGCATGTAGTCAAGTCTGTGATCTCATTATGGCTGAATGATAGCATGGAAACACATTAAAAGAAATGAACAGATGTGCTATGGACAGTAAAGTAAAGGGTGAGGACAGCTCAGCTCGATGTAAAAGGAAACAGAAAGGGCAGCAAGCAGTTTGGTGGAGTGGTTTGCTTAAATTGATAAAATCCTCCTGCTGTGCTGCCTACTGTACAGTATCATGGCGATGGAATACAGTAGTTTATCCCTGTTCAACAACAGCAAACTATCTCAGACTTCAATAAAACACAAGCTGGCTAATCATTTTTTCTTCAACTTGGATGGCACAAATATTTATTTACTGTATATACGGGTGAGGGATATTGTGTCATTGCATCACAGTTGTCAGTGCAACTGCAGTTTCTCCCATAGGGTATAAAGTAACACATTCAACATTATCTCCCAATGCAGAAAAGCACCAGAACATGTGTGTATCTTATCGTTCATTGTAACTGTGTGACAATCTCTCATTAACAGTATTCAACAGGTAAAAAATGACTACAAGAACATGTAAAATGTCATACACAATCTATACTGGATAACAGTATTAAGTTCCTTACATGCACGGCATTGAGACATCTGTCCTTTTTACATCATTGGGGTACAGGAGTTAGAGCTCAGAGCAGCATACAGTGGAGAACAGTTGCCAGTTTCAGCACCATGGACAGCACAATACACATTATTAGAACTGTGAACCATTTTCAGCACTATGGATAGCACAGTGCACATTATTAGAACTGTGAACCATTTTCAGCACCATGGACAGCACAACGGCAAGTATTAGAACTGTGAACCATTTTCAGCCTCATGGACAGCATCATGCACATTATTAGAACTATGAACCATTTTCAGCACCATGGACAGCACAACGGGCAGTATTAGAACTGTGAACCATTTTCAGCCTCATGGACAGCATCATGCACATTATTATCACTTTGAACCATTTTCTGCACCATGGACAGCACCATGTACAGCACCATGTACATTATTAGAACTGTGAACCATTTTCAGCACCATGGACAGAACTATGGGCAGTATTAGAACTGTGAACCATTTGCAGCACCATGGGCAGCACAATGGGCAGTATTAAAACTGTGTACCATTTTCAGCATCATGGACAGCACCATGCACATTATTATAACCGGGAACCATTTTCAGCACCATGGACAGCATCCCAAGTAATACTGCGGGGAAAATGTTTTCCTTCAAATGTTTGATTATCAAAGACTGATAGGACATTAACCATCAGTCACCAATCCTTACCACTCCCTCAGAATCTGATGATTAGACCTTATTTATTTGAAATAGGAGAATTTAGAACCCCCCCCCCCCCATGCAAGGACAAGAGTTTGAGCTTTTTATCTGTGTGTATACATAGACCTACAGTGCCTACTTTTCCAAATTAGACACTGGGGCTCATTATGAAGTAAGAAAGCTTACTGTGAGGCAAGGTATACAGCCAGAGAGGACAGGCTTCTAAAATTCCCTTTGCACTGTCCTGTGGATTCTTTCAATATTCATAATTCTGCTAAGTGGAGGTTGAGCTATGAGGACACAATACAATAGCCCTCCGCCATTCTAAGAGCGACGAACTTTCATGACCAGTACAAACTGAGCAGTACACAGTTGGGTAATACTGTAGAGCTCCCTTAGACATGACTGTAAAGCATTTGCACTTTGAAGCCCCAGGGTTCTCTCTAGCTGGGCTGGAAAGGTTAATGAACCCCACTACGCCTTGCTGTATCAATGTCATATTACTGGGGACTGTGGCCCCAATTGATCGGTGGTTCCTAATCACATTTCACTAATAGCAGGTTCAGCCCCATGGCAGAGCCACAGAGTGAAACAGGGAAACAGACTCGCTGGTGCCTCGCTAATTTGGAAAATCTAGTGTTTCACTACTCCAACGTTCCCTCTCTGCTCTGTGAGACTGGGAGAGCCTCCACATTAGCTGAGTAAACTGATTAAAATATGCTCAAATCATGTAATGGTGTATTGTGAGCCATTACGTTTGCTATTTGGTTTTCATGTAATGATGCTAAAATGACTGAAATAAAAAGCTGTGATGGAATTGTGGAATAACAAATATGTGTGTGTTTGTATTTGTGTGTGTGGATAAATATTTTGATTCTTATACTTACTTACAAGCCCTTACCCTTACTTTCCAACAATGCAGTTTTAAGAACACTTCTTTTTCGTAAAACTGCATTGTTGGTTAAGGGCTTAAAAGTAAGCGTTTCACTGTTGTATTTGGCGCGTGTTACAAATAAAATGTGATTTGATTCGATGTTGTCTGGTGGGTAGACTGTATGGCTTGACCGGATAACATCTGCTCAATGATTGTGCTTAGGTATGACACAAAGCAACATGTTTATCTCCTTGGCTACAGTGCAGGGCCCCAGAACACCCATCTGTGAGAGAGAGCATAGAATCATGGAGATTTCACCTGTTCAAATCTAAGCCTTTCATGACTCAGACAAGGAATATTCAGTCATGTCTCTCAGTTTAGAATGTCTGAAAGCAGAGATCTGTGCAACAGCTTGGAGATTCAAGATTAGAGATCATCTTTGTTGTGCACTTTCATGATTGAAAGGGAGCAATTAATGGCCTTGCCATTGTGCAATTCAAAGTTATTTTCTAAAAAAAATCTGCTTGATGTCCTATGAATTTCAATTGGCTACGAGAACACAAATTAATGTGAGTTATGTGGAAATGTTCCCACACAGGTATCAACATGGACTATGCTTCACCTGCCAACTAGATATGTTGTATGTCTCTATAAAATAGGCTATCAGGAGTATTCCTTTAAAAAGTTAAATGCATGGAGAATATGATCATATGAAGAGTGACGTCAGGCGGCATCTTTATATATTCATCATCTGTCCCTGACTGCCGCAACGGAATTCTTGAGAACTTTGAGAAAGCAGCCAAACATGAGCTGAACATCGCAGTTCCCGTGAAGGCGAGGCTGAGGCTTCGCACGGATTAGAGTCAATGGCAGATTACACCGTGCCTTTCGGAAGAGATGCAGATTTATGGATTTCGGCAGGTTTCCAAAGTCACTCATCATTATCCAACGAACGGCATATTTTACCCAGACCAACGGATTGAGGAACACGAAGAATGGGATTGAGGATAACGACTCCGTGGGGGTTTAAGTGTTTCGACAAAATATTATGCAATTAGTTAATATTACAGATGCAATCATCCTACCACTCAAACTATATGAACTCATTTAGGCGGGATCATTCTACTTTTTCCAAGAAAATGGCTGAAATCAATTTATTCCAAAGTTATCCAACAATTGTTCAATTGGAAACGATGCAAATTGTGCACAGGTAATTTCTTGGAGGAACATTTACCTGGTTTTCTGTCGTATTGGGTTGTTGACAGAGGCAGAGTCCGTTTCCACAGGGAGACACCGCAGTCCAGGCGCAGCACAGAAGAAAAACATGCAGTCCCTTGACCCATGGAGATATGGCATATAGGTTGATCTCAAACCGAATCGTGCCATCTTCAAATAGGTTGAGCAAACGATTTATTTTTATATTCACCATTTCATTGTCCTTCACATATTTATGCTACAGCATTCTGTTTTGTTGTGGTACAATCATGCCAACCCAGAGTTATGAGGAAAAAAGGTGCCTCCATCACAAGAACGTAGGAAGCAAAAAACTTCTGCAAAAAGATTGCACCGCGGACAGGAGGACTGCTCTGGATGAGACTTTAAACGTGGCCCTCACTCACCAAGGATCAAGTCATGCTCGCAACCAAAGTAGAAATTCTGCCTTGCCCATCACTCACAAACGGAGTATTGCCCCATCCGAATATAATATTACTGTTGCACAGAAATATGGAAACAAAAAGTTACCTAACGCACTAATCGTCGGGGTGAAGAAGGGCGGCACCAGGGCGGTGCTGGAGTTCATTCGAATTCATCCAGATGTGCGCGCGCTTGGAACAGAGCCCCACTTTTTCGATAGAAACTATGACAGAGGATTGGACTGGTACAGGTACGAAATGTCACGTTGATTTAAATATATACGAAAATAATTTGTCTGTTTATGATATATTTCATTTTCAATATTTTATTTGTTGAACAAGTGCACTGCCCCTACAAAGGCATTTGTCACAAGAAAACAGTAGGCTTCGGCTAAGTAGGTTTATAACTTCTTACAACCTAATGTATGTAGGCCTGCCTATGCGATAATATAAATATTATTGGGTGTATTGCATCTGTATCCATTCTATTCTAATGTGTATCTCTGACATTATCAGTCAGCTTTAAAAGTGTGTACCAGGGTGTATACTTGAATGTCCCACGATTGTGTTCATGAAAGTCCATAACGTTTTTCATGATCATTAGGCTAATCATGTACCTTGTGGAATGGAATAAGTGTGCAGTATATTCCCTCCTCTCTTACCTACCACTCTTGTTTTTTTGTTGTTGATAATTGTTGATAATGATCACTTAGAGATCTTTTCTTGTAACACAATACAGCAGAGAACACTCATAGATACACTGAGTATAACAAATACTAGGGACACCTTCCAGATATTGAGTTGCAGACTCAGTTCATCGGGGCATGGACTCTACAAGGTGTCGAAAGCGGTCCACAGAGATGTTGGCCCATGTTGACTCCAATGCTTCCAACCGTTGTGTCAAGTTGGCTGGATGTCCTTTGGGTGGTGGAACATTTTTGATACACACAGGAAACTGTTGAGTGTGAAAAACCCAGCAGCGTTGCTGTTCTTGACACAAACCGGTGAACCTGGAACCTACTTCCGTACCCCGTTCAAAGGCACTTAAATATTTTGTCTTGCCCATTCACCCTCTGAATGGTACACACACAATCCATGTCTCAATTGTCTCAAGGCTTAAATGTCCTTATTTAAGGACTTTGTTCTCCTCCCCTTCATCTACAGTAATTGAAGTGGATTTAAAAAGAGACGTCAATAAGGGATTACTGCTTTCACCTGGATTCACCTGGTCAGTTTATTTCATGGAAAGTGCAGGTGTTATTCATGTTTTGTATTCTCAGTGTAGATACACTAGATGACCGAAAATGATGTGGACACCTGCTCGTCGAACATCTCATTCCAAAATGATGGGCATTAATATGGAGTTGGTCCCCCCATTGCTGCTATAACAACCTCCACTCTTCTGGTAAGACTTTCCACTAGATGTTGGAACATTGTTGCGGGGACTTGCTTCCATTCAGCCACAAGAGCATTAGTGAGGTTGGGTCGCAGTCGCTGTTCCAATTCATCCCTAAGGTGTTCGATGGGGTTGACGTCAGGGCTCTGTGCAGGCCAGTCAAGTTCTTCCACACTGATACCAAAAAAACTTTTCTGTATGGACCTCACTTTGTGCATGGGGGCATTGTCATGCTGAAACAGGAAAAGTTTTTCCTCCAACCTTTGCTACAAAGTTGGAAGCACAGAATCGTCTAGAATGTCATTGTATGCTGTAGCGTTAAGTTTTCCCTTCACTGGAGCTAAGCGGCCTACCCTGAACCATGAAAAACAGCCCCAGACCATCATTCCTCCTCCACCAAACTTTATAGTTGGCACTGTGCATTGGGGAAGGTAGCGTTCTCCTGGCATCCCTCAAACCCAGATTCGTCCAACGGACTGCCAGTTGGTGGAGCGTGATCCATCACTCCAGAGAACCTGTTTCCACTGCTTCACGGTGGCGAGCTTCACACCACTCCAGCCGATGCTTGGCATTGCGCATGGTGATCTTAGGCTTGTGTGTGGCCGCTCATCCATGGAAACCCATTTCATGAAGCTTCTGACGAACAGTTCTTGTGTTGACGTTGCTTCCTGAGGCAGTTTGGAACACGGTAGTCAGGGCTGAAACCGAACACAGATGATTTCTACTCGCTACTCACCTCGCGCTTCAGCACTCGGTGGTCCTGTTCTGTGAGCTTGTGTGGCCTATCACCTTGCAGCTGAGCCGTTGTTGCTACCAACATTTCCACTTCACAATAACAGCAATTGACCGGGGCAGCTGTAGCAATGCAGAAATGTAACTAACTGACTTGTTGAAAGTCAATGAGCTCTTCAGTATGGACATTCTACTGCCAATGTTTGTCTTTGGAGATTGCATGGTGGTGTGCTCAATTTTATATACCTGTCAGCAATGGTGTGACTGAAATAGTCAAATCCACTAATTTGAAGGTGGGGGCACACACTATATAGTGTAGTTTGTGAGATAATTGATCTAAAGCTTTGATTTCTCAAGGTGTACAAATATTTCGGAATACCAGATTAAAAGAAACACTCAGACCGGAAGCAATTGTAATCGTAAGCATTACAAGTAAATCATGCCCCAAATCAAGGATGAAGTTACTTTGACTTGATACCCAGGTTGAAATGCCACAGTATAGCTGCAGTGTCAAATTTCAGTAAGTAAACATGCAGATCAACGGTAATAGATATTTTCAGGGGCAGACTTTTAAGAAACCCTCTCCAGCAGAAACATGGCTAATATTGATTAGTGACCTCAGATAAGGTAGGACTCCTCCTGCCTTCCCTCTGACGGGATGCCCCTCCAGTGTACTGTACATCGATGAGACGGGACACTGGCGCTGTCTCTTACCCACGAGGCAGACCTTGGATAAAGAAGTTCATAGGAGAGTAAAAGCCTTTTCTCATTATTGTGCCTACCCAAACAGTACCACGCTGGCTTTTATATTTTCCTTTCACATGATCCTTTCCAGCATGGCCAGATCCAGTAAATCTCAGCTTAGCTTGGCTCAGTTGTGTGACTCTACCTGCTCTCATCCCTTGACAGCCGTAAGACCATTGCTGAAGATGGTACCTGCATTCCTAAAAGCAGGCATTACACAGGTGTCGCATTCTCCTCTCTGACAGAACATGGTGCCTGTTTGTGCTCACTGTGTAAAGCCATTTATACCTGCTGTGTTTAAGTCAATTGAGTCAGACTCACCCATGGGGAGCTGATTAAATCAATAAAAGGGACTTGGAGGCATTCAGTTCAGGGCTGAGGACTTGACGTAGCAGTGCTTTTTCACACACTTAGCTCTGGAGGTTAAGAATAGGCCTATAATATAACTGCAATAATGCTAATATTAGACTAATAGAACAGTGGGAAGTTTGTGTGCAGTAGGGTTGTGCCAATATAGTACCAATATTGGCAGATACTATACTGTATTCATGTAATTAGTTTCACGTTAATTAACAATTACACATCCACACTTACATATCCACCTCCATGCATACACACACACACACACACACACACACACACACACACACACACACACACACACACACACACACACACACACACACACACACACACACACACACACACACACACACACACACACACACACACACACACACACACACACACACACACACACACACACACACACACACACACACAGGCTCTAAATCCATCAGTGCTATTTGGGGACTGATTAATTAAAATGCCACAGAGGCCAGGACCTAGCAACAGTGTCTCTAATCCCCTCTGAAAGCAATTTTAGTTTAGCCATTGACATCTTGCAATAAGAGCCACATAAATGCCGCCAGTAATGAGAAAGATAAATTGGCTGATTAACGTCATAAGTTCTATACAAATCACCTTTAATGTGCTTTAGAGGGTCTTATTTTTCATTTGATTTCAGTCTAAGACATGAGACACCATCCATTTAAATGTAATGAGTGTTTGCTAGATTAGTTCACCTCAGTCATGGTGGCTGAAACTTTAAGCAGACTAGAACTAATACGACCTGGTCTCAGCATTAAATAATATGATTGTCACCATCGTCTAATGAGGCACTGTGATAGACTGTCCTCTATTTTTATTCTTTTTCATTGTGAATTTCTTGCATAATCCAACTATTTTCACCCCACTGTAAGTGACAGACCTGTGCGACGACAGTGAAATGGTGCAATGTTCATTACTCAATCTCCAGAATAGAATAAGACCCATTTGGCCTCATTTGTGGCGGCAGGTAGTCTAGTGGTTAGAAAGATTCAAAATCTCCGAGCTGACAAGGTAGAAACCTCTCGTTCTGCCCCTGAACAAGACAGTTAACCCACTGTTCTTAGGCCGTCATTGAAAATAAGAATTTGTTCTTATTGACTTGCCTAGTTAAATAAAGGTCAAAATAAAAATGTAGATTGCATGTGAGTGTCTCTCCATCCCTGTGACGATATAAGGGGTAGCTGAATCATACATTATATGCGACACTTGGTGGACGCGTTTTTCGATTTTCGCACACGATGAAAAAAATTCTAACAAATCTGCATCACTACACACCATCACCATCAGAACTTAAAAGGGCATCTCAGCTCTACTGACTTTACAGGAGTCAGACGCACATCAAATAGATTCCCTGAGAAGTGTTCAAATTGTGCAAGAGGCCTCGTAGAATCGGCTTCAGCCAAGATTATTCTCCAGGTCCACCGTTAATTGGCTCAGGGAGGATACTGAGCCCCGGAACTCTAACGTCAGAAAGGTTGACGAGGACAGAAAGTTGTCTGCTGCTCATTTAACGGAGGGAACTGCACATTCCACTGGCCCAGGCATCTCTTTCCACTGGTAATGAGGAGTCTTAATCCCAATATAGCTCAGAAACATGTAGCAGTTAACATTAATTACAAAAACAACTCCTCTCGGGAATATCCTCCAAAGACACCATGGCACAGTGAGGTTTTGGTATTAGGATTTTGTATTGAATAAGTCATTAGCTGGAGTTGCCGGCAGCAAGAGACAGAGGTAGTGGTGTTGTGAGTTTCCTACTCAAAGAGACAGGGATAGAGCCTTTACCAACCTTAGGTAACCCAGCTGTACATATCATTAAGAGCTTTTGAGAATGGTAGAACACCCTGGAGGCAAGGCCACACAATGACATTATTCTGAGAGATGGAATCTAAACATGGCCCGACACCATGCCTAGCAATGTATAATTTTGATTAAATAAATGTGTAGTTTTGACTGTAGTAAACTGAGTTTGATTAATTAAATGGGGATATGCACAACTCTGTTCAAACTGTTTTTCCTGGAGTCTAGTCTAGTTAGTACAATACATAGTATACACGCCTCAAACAATTTCCGGAATGATAATGGCGCCGAAGGAGATGGCCGCCATTTTACGATCCCATAACCAATTGTGCTATTGTGTATGTTTTTTGCATTATTTGTAACTTATTTTGTACATAATGTTTCTCCCACCGTGTCTTATGATTGAAAAGAGCTTCTTGATATCAGGGCAGCGATGACTCACCCCGTACTGGAGGAATTCTTCTTCTTCCAACGAGTTGGACGAGAAGAATTTACTCCAGACACCCTACAAGGCCCTCATCCCTGTCATTCGCAGGAGGAAAAGATGGCGGTATCGTGGACGACGGTCCAGGTGCCTTGTAAGAATCTGTCGCCGAGAGGATAATCTACCTTTACCATAGGTCCTATTAGCCAACGTACAATCAATCAATCATAAAATAGACAAACTATGAGCACGTATATCCTACCAACAGGACATTACAAACTGTGATATCTTATGTTTCACCGAGTCGTGAATGGCCACACCGGAGGCCTTGGGTGCATCATTCTCGATACTCTAAAGTGACTTTTACTTCATGATGACATGATTAACATACAGCTGGCGGGTTTCAAGCTTTTTCGGCAGGATAGAACAGCAGCCTCTGGTAAGACAAGGGGCAGCGGCCTATGTGTATTTGTAAACAACAGCTGGTGCACAAATTCTTAGGAAGTCTCAAGGTTTCGCTCGCCTGAGATAGAGTATCTCATGATAAGCTGTCGACCACACTATTTACCAAGAGAGTTTACATCTATATTTTTCGTAGCTGTCTATCTACCGCTGCAGACTGATGCTGGCACTAAGACAGAACTCAATGAGCTGTATGCAGCCATGAGCAAACAGGAAAACGCTCATCCAGAGGCGGGGACTTTAATGCAGGGAAACTCAAATCAGTTTTAACTCATTTCTATATGCATGTTAAATGTGCAACCAGAAGGAAAACAACTCCAGACCACCTTTACTCCACACACAGAGACAGGTACAAAGCTCTCCCTCACCCTCCATTTGGCAAATCTGACCATAATTCTATCCTCCTGATTACTGCTTACAAGCAAAAACTAAAGCAGGAAGCACCAGTGACTCGGTCAAAAAGAAAGTAGTCAGATGAAGCAGATGCTAAGCTACATGACTGTTTTGCAAGCACAGACTAGAATATATTCCGGGATTCTTCCGATGGCATTGAGGAGTACACCACATCAGTCACTGGCTTCATCAATAAGTGCATCAATGACATCATCCCCACAGTGACCGTATGTAATGTACATAACCCAACCAGAAACCATGGATTAAGGGCAAAACCTCTGCACTGAGCTAAAGGGTACAACTGCTGCTTTCAAGGAGCGGGGCTCTAACCCGGAAGCTTATAAGAAATTCTGCTATGCCCCACGACAAACCATCAAATAGGCAAAGCGTTAATAAAGGACAAAGATTGAATCGTACTACACTGGCTCCAACACTCCTCGGAAGTGGCAGGGCTTACAAACTATTACAGACACAAACCTACCAGATGAGCTAAATTACCTATATACTCGTTTCGAGGCAAGTAACACTGAAACATGCATGAGAGCACCAGCTGTTCTCGAAGACTGTGTGATCACGCTCTCCATAGCCGATGTGAGTAAGACCTTTAAACAGGTCAACATTCACAAGACTGCAGGGCCAGACGGATTACCAAGACTCCTGAACAGCTAACCAGAGTCACCCCTGTATATATATTTGTGTTACTTTTATTCAGAAATTGTAATTTTTTTACTTATCTATTTTCTACTTAACACTTGTTTTTTAAATATTTTTTATTAACTTCTTGAAGCATTGTTGGTTAAGGGCTTGTAAATAAGCATTTCACTCACCAATTGTATTCGGCGTATGTGACAAATAAAATGTTATTTGATTTGATTTGATTCCTTGCAAGCAACATTCCAATATTTCCTATCTCTAGCATATGCCAGGTGTCTTTGGAACTATTTGCATTTCAACTACAGACTGAATGAATATTTGCAGTGTCTCATTATGCGTTGGTAATGTTTTCCATTATTCCCTGCAGTTCAGCAGAAAGCCTTTTGCAAAGACAGACAGGGGGAAATGTGACAGGAGGAAACAAGTTTAAACTGAACAGGATGTGGGGACAGGCTGACATGCACTGAAATAGTTTTGTTTACACTGTGTTTCATTGACATTGGCAGCTGAGCCGCAGTTAATTAATCTGAAACATTTACACAATTAACTGAAATGCTCATCTGAGGATGTGCAGCTTGCCAGCTATGGATTTCGGGGTCTTCCTGAGAGTGTCTTCATTTTGGGATAGTTGGACACTTTCCCACATAAAACTCAGACACAGTAACAGCATTTGGTTTGCCTTAATTCAACGCTTTATCGCTTCAGGAGAGCAATTGTCTCTCAACATCCTCAGTGGATTTGAATATTCCAATGTGCTGTCATTTCTGTGAAACGTATTGCACAGACAACACGACTAAATCAGACATCATTGAGGTCAGACTGATTCTGATTCTGAAATATTTGTTTCCCATACAGACAAACAGGACAGTCCTGATGTAAAAACATAGTTTACTCTGGAAAAGATTGACAAGGTGTGTACACAACAGATCAGAGCTTTGTTTCAAATTGAATAAGACCTGCTGCTGGTTGTCTTGGCAGTTGCCTCGAACTGATTTCTTGGTCTAGTTAACCAGCTGACCTGACTTCAGTATTGCTGTCTGGGACATTGCTCGGTAACCCTTAATTGACTTCCACTGAGACCAGCTTCTGTCGCTGCTGACTGGTGATTAATGCTTGGACGTCATCCCAGCAGAAAAGGGAGTGAGTGAAATATTAATAAGATCATCTTTTCCAGTGGAGACAGAATGAAGCTATTTCCTTCGTACCAGGCGAGGGGAGTAGACTGCAGTTGGTGATGCGGTTGAACAGCGACTCTGGTTTTATTACAGCATTGTGCTTTAGAACACACAAAGCTGTGTAATTGCAATATGGGTTGTTCGCAACCGTAACATAACATGGTCTGTACAAATGAACCCTCCTTGTGTCATTGAAGATATGCCGTAGCCATACCTTAAACATAGACACATAAAGTAGTTTGTAGCAATGCTCTATAATGATTTAAAGGCTTTCTCACATACTGGTATTACCTTTCCCTGAATCCTATAACCTTAGATAGTATTCACTGTATTGTTGTGAAATGTAATACAACTTAGAAGATGAAAGGCTTCAGAATGAAAGCAATGGACAAGAGTATGACTGTCTATGTGAATGTGAATATAATTCAGGCCCCGGTAATAGAGGTGCAGTATGTGAGAAAGCTTTGAAATCCACATACAATACTGTATAACACCACACTTCAACAACGTGCTCTTAGCATCCACCAAGAAAGCAGTATAGACATGCTCTAAATGCCAGGCTTTTGCACTGATCTTACTTCCTCTTACGTTCTACAGATCATTTGGAAGTGACCATGATGAGCCATGAGACCTTTGTCATAATTTAATCAGGGGCTTTTCCAAATAACCCCCGCTCGAGCCGAGGCCATCCCAACACCACAGATAATGGATACGTTGAAGTCACCATGATCCCTGTCCCTGGTTAGTGGGCAGTAACTCACAAGCTGTGTGTTGTATAATAGGCCGGGTTCATTATTAGTCTGTGTGATGACAGACACGTTCTGCTCTGCCAGAGATAGGGGCCACTCTCTAAATCTCTCCGTCTGTCTGTCTGTTGCAGGGACGCTGCCTGCTTGTCATGATTGATGGTTTCCAATTTAAATCCCAATCAGATCAGGCCTGGCCCTCGCATTACTGTCCAATCCTCCGACTCATCATAACGCTGGGTAATTAGTACCATGAGGCCTGGATTAATTTGGTTGAAAACAGTGTGTCATCGCCACAACCTTTCTACTGACAGTGGATGATAGCTTGAACATGGAGGACGTGAATACAACACTGAAGAAGCCAAACAATATCCACAAAGCACTGGAGGCTGCTGAGGGGAGGATGGCTCATAATAATGTCTGAAACGGAGCAAATGCAATGACATCAAACCATGTCTGATGTATTTGATACCATTCCACTGATTCCGCTCCAGCCATTACCATGAGTCTGTCCTCCCCAATTAAGGTGCCACAAACCTCCTGTGCCACAAAGGTTTTAGATTAAACAGAATACTCCATGATTGAGTTTTTGAGTTAGCCACATCAACACCTGACTCTGTACATCTATTGGAAGATGCTATGCTACGTTTTAGCTCAACCTTAGAGAGGCTGCACGTGTTCTCTACATCTATTGAATGATGCTATGCTACATTTTAGCTCAACCTTAGTGATGCTACAGGTGTTCTGTGCATCTGCCGTCACACACATTCCATTTCGTCCACATCAAACGACTTGCTAATGACCGTAGACGCTCTACTGTGGTTCACGAGCAAATATTTACTGAGGACTCTTATAATACACTCAATTCCCTCTTGATTTGAAACGTCAATGAAGTTACACTGGCGAGGTCTGGGTTAATTGATTGTGCTGAAGGAGACGATCCAAAGCTGACCTTTACCTGCTGCTACGGTCTTACATGCCTGATACAGCTGGTGCCTGGGTGTCTGTACACTGTTGACTTGCTCAGTGGAGCCACGTTAGCAGCCAGAGAACTTGGCACATCCTTTAGCACTTTTAATGTTACAGTATGCCAGACATGATTTTTAGGTGTTGGTCTCAACACATCTGTCAGGGGGGGTATTAAATACATACGTGTGTTTTTACTGGTGATGGGGGAATTCCTATCCCTTTGCAATCTCGTGAGCACTGGGCACATTTACAATGTTGGGATAGATCCTCCACACCTCGGTTCATTTTAACAGAGTGATTAAAATGTCACAGCCAAGCCTGTAACACATCCTGACTCCTCTCAGAGTTTCACCAATAACCGGAACAGGAGACGGCTGTAAATTACTCCAGTCAATTTAGTTCCAGCTTACAGGATCCGGATGATGATCAGAGCAGGGAGCCCATCCATCTCTCTACAACTTTGATTCATGACACAAAATGCCAGTTACTGCCAGCTTTATAGATATGTGTGTGTGTGTGTGTGTGTGTGTGTGTGTGTGTGTGTGTGTGTGTGTGTGTGTGTGTGTGTGTGTGTGTGTGTGTGTGTGTGTGTGTGTGTGTGTGTGTGTGTGTGTGTGTGTGTGTGTGTGTGTGTGTGTGTGTGTGTGTGTGTGTGTGTGTGTGTGTGTGTGTGTGTGTGTGTGTGTCAAAATGCGTGCAATGGCAGTACAGTTCCACATTGTGTGTATACCTTCCAACCATATTCTACTCATTATTAAAATTTTACCAATGGTTAATTCTACAGAGTTATCTGATATGATTTACAATATTTCATCTACCACTGTATTCCATTCTCCACTGTAACTTAGTCCCAGAGCTCCACAAAGCTCGTGGGTATTGAGAGCTGGAGTGATCATGGTGACCCTATCCTTTTGAGAGTAAGCCTATCGAGCGACAATGAAGGCTTTTAGAAAGCTACTACTGAAGGTGCTCGCTGTTCTCTTCAAGCACCATAGGGTGTCAGGGCAGAATACACTGCTGCTAAATGGCTTACAACATGTCACAGTAACCTTGGCACATTACAATTACAGCGAGAGCCTCCTGTCCTCTCTTATGCTACAAGCACCTCCATTGAAAAAGGCAGGCATCTACATACAGGAAGGCCAACGCAAATAGCAACTGGCAATTCATGTTTGTGGAAGTTTCAGGTGTGATATCAGACCTTTGCTTGGAGCCATTCCTAATGTCCCACTGTGGTGGTTGTGTTCTCAGTAACGCAGTCAGTATGCTCACATGAATAACTGTTCTTCTCCTCGGTTTGGGTATTTACATAAGAGGAAAATGGAAGATGGCACTTTAGTTAAATATGAATGAAATATTTCTTGATGAGAAGAGGGCTTATATTCTGTTCAATTGAATGTTTTGTGATCATGTGAATGGGCTTTAATTTATAATATTCAATATCTGTAAAACAAACGTTAGGTCAATAAAAAAACTACAGAGAACAGCAGGTGGACAATTTATTTGATCAATGTAATTTATTGTAATTATTGCATATTTCTTTCTGATTACACCTGAGAGGGTTAATTCATTTTTCAAATACATGACCTGGATTAAGTCCCTGCTGAAATGAGAATGTGTGCACAACATGTAGGCCTTCACTATAGAAGTTCACATCATGGTAATGGAAATTCCACCGATTTCATTCAAATTAGATTAATAAAACAGTGATAAAGCTGTCCCTGACAAGTTGTTAATGTTTAATGACAAAGAGAAGGGGGGAATAATCGAAAGAGCAAATGTACATGTGTATCTCATCACTCCAATCATGAAGAAATAAAGTTTGATTCAAGCTAGGTTTCTGTTCAACCAAACCCAGGACTCAGCAAACCCAGTAGATAATGTGAGCATGTCATGTTGTTCTTGTGCTACCCAAAATGCACATGTTCATCTTTAGGCAGTGGATCATTGTTGTCTTGTACTGTACTTGGATAATGGAGAATGTAATTGGTTGTGTGAAGTAAGAGCATCCCATGAATTACATGTTCCATTATGGCTTTCTCTATGGAAAGCTCCACAAAATCTCTTTGTGTCCTGGTCTCATCTGAAACCTTGGTGGATTAAATAAAGTTACAGGAGGTGATGGTTTTTCTTTCATTCCTAATCGACAAGAAATGCACCTCTTGGTGGCACTTTGGGAAATGCTACGAAGTACTGCTGCTCAAGCTAGTACAGCACCAACACTCCTCATCAGCAAAAGAGTGAGAATTTCAGATCTTGTTCACGGTGTGTTCAGCTCCTGCACCAGGCAACAGGGGAAGTGTTAGACTGTCAGTAACACCATCCTGGGTGTTGGTTGTGTGGATAAAAAAAGGTTTATGTAATATGCCTAATTGCAGCTGTTAATTTTAACAGTGTTGGTAAGAATTGTCAAACAGAAAGGGGTAGCGTTTGAAATCATATAACCCAACAGTGTTGGAATGTCTGTAGCTTTCTCCATGAGATTATATAGTTTCCTAAAATTCCATCAACTCAATAATACATGTATGATGATGGAAGTGTGAAGAAAGAGGAAGAATATGCTATACTATAGGTTAAGGTTGATGATGTAACTAAGTTGGGACTCCATCACATAACACCTGAGATATAGCAGCATGTTTTTAGTGTACGGTAAAGCTGTTTTCTAGGGATGGTGCTACTGCTGTTCTGGTCCTTCCATCCCATGGGAGATTAATGATTGCCTGTGGCCCTAAAATAGTGAGGCTAACTGAGACACCCAGCAGACCAGCACGGGATTCATAAATCAAGCTAAACTGATCAATATTTCTCAGACTGTAAAGGTACACTACATGACCAAAAGTACGTGGACACCTTCAAGTCAAACATCTCATTCCAAAATCATAGGCATTAATATGGAGTTGGTAGCCCCCTTTGCTGCTATAACAGCCTCCACTCTTCTGGGAAGGCTTTCCAATAGATGTTGGAACATTGCTGCAGGGACTTGCTTCCATTCAGCCACAAGAGCATTAGCGAGGTCGGGCAGTGATGTTGGGGCGATTAGGCCTGGCTCGCAGTCGGTGTTCCAGTTCATCCCAAGTGTGTTCGATAGGGTTGAGAATAGGCTCTGAGCAGGACAGTCAAGTTCTTCCACAAAGATCTCAACAAACCATTTCTATATTGTCACCCTGAAACAGGAAAGGGCCTTCCCCAAACTGTTGCCACAAAGGAAGCACAGAATCGTCAGTCATAGACATAAAGTTACTATTTTATTTACTGTATCTGTTTTAGTGCAAGAATGTTTTTTGGAGAAACTGCTCGATGCACTTCAGGTGGGATCGATCCATGTTAATGTTCAAATGTTTCTAGGAAATAAGGTCCTGACCTGGAAGGAAGAAGCATTTTACTGGATCTAGAGCTTGTATTATGGATACACTCTGGGAAAGCCCAGTAGCCTAGAGGTTAGAGAGGTGGACCAGAAGCATGTTGGGAAAGCCAGAAGACACACTTCTGTTCTAACCCGGGTTCATTCCCGGGCTGTGCCACAACCAGCCGTGGCCGGGAGTCCCATAGGACGATGCACGATTGGTGTCGTTAGGGGAGGGGCCGGTGAGGCTTTACTTGGCTCATTGCGCTCTAGTGGCGTCATGTTTAAATCCAACTTCTGCATAACCTAGGTTTTAAACAGGATTGATGCATTTCTTAACTCCCATTGCTCGAATGATGAAAGGAAATTCCCAGAGCAATGCCAGTCTCTACATTTTCTTGGAAAATATCAGAACACTAGTCTTTACTTTGCTATGCATAGATTCCGTGGATATGAGAAAAACTTTACAAATATTTTAAGATGATGACCCATTTAGTGTGACCCAGATTCTCCCAAGCATCTTTTTCTGTTGGATGTCCTTAATGCAGGTGATGGTGATTTATGAACACCAGTCTAAAATGTGATTGGATGATTTCCCTCCAGCCCTCAGCATCACTGTCACCCTGGAGATAGGGAACATGAGTTGTTTTCATGAAACCTTTTCAGCTATCGAAGTGGATAACAATTTCTGCAAGACAATTAAATTGCTTGACTATTCCATCCCCTTCTAGAGTACTAATACAATGGATTCCAGGCATAAAAAATGCATTGTAAGTCAACATTTTTCTCTTTCTGTCTTTCCCTATTTAGAGGACTAATGCCACGGACTCTAGACAGCCAAATCACCTTGGAGAAAACCCCCAGCTACTTTGTGACACGAGAGGCTCCCAGACGCATCGCCAGTATGTCCCCCAACACCAAGCTGATTGTGGTGGTGCGTAACCCAGTCACCAGGGCCATCTCAGACTACACACAGACCCTGTCCAAGAAGCCGGACATCCCCACCTTCGAGGAGCTGGCCTTCCAGAACCGGAGCCAGGGTCTGGTAGACACCTCATGGAATGCTATCCGCATAGGGATGTACATCCTCCACCTAGAGAACTGGCTGCAGTACTTTCGCCTCTCCCAGATCCACTTTGTGAGCGGCGAGCGGCTGATCACGGACCCGGCGGGGGAGCTGGGCCGAGTCCAGGACTTCTTGGGTCTCAAACGCATCATCACAGACAAGCACTTCTACTTTAACCGAACCAAAGGCTTCCCTTGCCTGAAGAAGCCAGAGAGCAGCAGCCAGCCCCGCTGCCTGGGCAAGTCCAAGGGCAGAACTCACGTGCAGATTGACCGGGAGGTCATTGAGCAGCTCCGGGACTTTTATAGGCCTTTTAATATCAAATTCTATGAGATGGTGGGGCAAGACTTTAGGTGGGATTGAGAATCTGATTTTTTAAAAGCAGGTGATATGTGTTTATTGAAATGAATACCTCAGTGAAGTCATTCAAATGAGGACACCTTAAAGTGAATCCAATTTCTCTTCATGTTTGAATATACAGTGCGAGTTTAACAAGGTGTACGTAATCTGCCTTTGACTTTAAAACCTCTGATATAACTTCCTACTTTAACATCATGCTGGTTGTGTTAACCAAATAAGATAGAAACATATGCTACCATGCCATTTATTCTCACAATTAGTATTTGTCATACACTAAATTGTGTTTCTTCTCAAAGGCCTGTTACTTTCACAACACTGTACCATGTCAATCGTTCCAACTCAATGGACAACAATAAAGAGTATAGAGACAGCTGAGATTTGTTGTAACATGTCTGTCCTATGCTACAGTATGATCACAGACATGACAAAGCTATAGTATGTAAACTCGGCATAAAATGTGTATCATAAAGGCATTCTGGCAATAATGAATGTAGAAACGGTTCATGGATGCCCTCGTGCATATTATCGTATCAAATCGTGGGCATTATGATGATACTTGTGGCGTGTAATGAAAAGACATAGAGGAAGACGTGGAGTTGAACTACAGAGCAAAGTGAGCTCTTCATCTAAGGCATGTAGAATGTAGCATGTAGAAAAACAGCAGAGGATTTTACTCAGCCTTTTGAGAAATTAGGAATGGCTTGATTAAAGAGGCTAAAATAAGAAGCTCCCAAACAAGCAGATTCAGATTGAATAATGTAAGTTGAGTACTGCAGTCTTGGTTAAATGTTTTAAGGCAGAACTTGTGCATTAATCATTGCCCAAACAGTACATAGAAGTACACAAATGACAGAGCGTTACGTCTAACCCCTACAAACCATTTGCCAATTTGGGGATGTAATAAATGCCCAGTATTCCTAGTTTAATTGCAATCATTAGCGTTGTAAAATAACCACCTCCATGTAACATAGACACAAAGAACCAATGCATTTTTTACACATTTATTACATATTCATAGCAGCAGCATAAAAACTGTGCTGTTCCTTCCACGGCATGTCCTTGGTGTAATGAACACAAGGGGAGACAGAGAGCTGGTCTCAAGCACAGGGCGCAGCAGGTGATAATTGAAAAAGACCACTGGAGGAGGCAGGTAGCTGGGTCCAGGGGCAGGCAGAAGGTCATACACAGGGGGTCCAAAAGGGCAACTGTACAGGCAGGGAAAAGGCTAGTAACGTAGTCCGGGAGATCAGGCAATAGGTAGGTAACAGTAAATCCGAAAAAAGTACAGGCAGGGAATAGGCAAAAAGGCATCGTTAGTGAGGCAGGCAAAAACTATCATACACGGGAGGTGTAGATTACGGGAAAAACAGAGTTCTAAAGACGTGTGTCACAAAACAAGCAATAACTCACAGTGACGGGGTGCAAAGACCTGAATTAAATAGTGTGTATTAATGACCTACAGGTGTGTGAACAGGTGATTAGAATTCAGGTGACTGGCATCTGGAGAGTGAGCTGCGTTCAGGGGATCTAGGTGTTTGAGAGTGTGGGCTGGATAGTGGGCTGGGAAGTGAGCTGCGTTCAGGGACCTACGTGTTTGAGGGTGTGAGTTGGAAGCAGACGTTACACCTGGGCCATAGCACTATTTAAAATGTTGCTTAGGGCCCTCAAAAGTCTGGGGCCGGCTCTGACTGCATGTGTGGGTATGGATGTGGGTATGCAGACCTGCGAGCCACTGCAGCCCCCACCCCCATCAAAGTTGCCCATCCCTAATTTAAATTGTCATTTGTGTTACTCTCCATTAATTATTGATTAACCTGCCAATGCTTGTCTATCCCTGCCTGCTACTTTGTGAGCCACCACCGTACACACTGATACGCTGAGCAGTTTAGCAATGAGCTCAACTTTATCTAAACACAGTTGATTGCTACTTTTTTTCCCTCCCAGAATGCATGTGGCTTGACTACAGAGCACTGACAACAAGTTGTTTCCCGGTTTGGTGCGATTGTATTGCCGATAGAAATAATGATCCATCCTGTACAAAGAAAACAGACTTATGGGATTTCTAGCTGACTTGTAACAGCCAAACAAGAAACACACCTCACATAATGTTTATGGGTAACTAATCCCAGATGGTTGTCAGTAAAGAGGAGTGTGTGAGCATGCATCACCATGGTAATGTACAGAAATCTGTCTACAGCCTGAAATCTAAGGCTCATATATTATTCCTTGTGTGTGTGTGTCCTTTTTCTTCCCTGTCATTCAAGTAGACTGTATTGGCAGCGAACCTCAGAACTGTCCTTTAGCCACTACAGTCAGCACAGTGAACTGGTATGGTCATAGGCAAAATGTCATCTTTCCCAGGCCTACTCCACTGTGCTCTCCACATCAGGTATTGAATGGACACGATCATGGGAGAAGTAACAGTCCAATTACCTCCAATGGCCAGCCTAACCTTCAAAAGAAATACCAAGGAGCAAACAGGCTGCTGTTGTAAATGTCATGAACTTTGAAAAGACTGAGGCAAGTTTTGCCACAGCATTTACCAGGCAATGTCAAGCAGTACATGATGCGATCCATTCCAATGGATTCATTGTTTCATTTCGTCAAAACCTTGCACTGTCAGGACAGCTTTTGAATCAAAAACCAATATGCACGCAGGACAGCATTTAAGGAGTCATTATTTTCAGAGTTGATACCGGTTTACGGAAACTTTTTTTTAACCTTACCAGACAGGATATCCCATTGTGATTTCAAGGGGGACCTGAAGCTTCATGAACTTTACAGAATTGATGTCTGCCCTCGGCAGTGTTAAATAAACAACTGTTAAAAGAGAGAAGTGAAGAGGGTTGTACAGTCCCAGGGTGTGCTGTATACTCATCTCTGAAATTATATTGGTTATGAGACATCAATAATGGAAAAATGGTTGCGGGCACTAAAACATCTAACAGGACAAAAAGCCTGTTCAAATAATCTTAAAAGTCAGGCTTATACATACATCTTTTACATATGTATTGGTCCATTAGCTGACGGCTGGGAGGAAATGTATGGGGAAATGTACAAGGGCACAAGGCGAGACCCAAATGCAGACACTGGAGGCAGATGGTTTGAGTCTTTGATATTTACTACATCTAAAAGGGGTAGGCAAGAGAATGGTCGTGGACAGGCAAAAGGTCAAAACCAGTTCAGAGTACAGGAGGTACAGAGTAGCAGGCAGGCTCAAGGTCAGGGCAGGCTGAATGGTCAGGCAGGCGGGTACAGAGTCCAGAAAACAGGCAAGGGTCAAAACCGGGAGGACTAGTAAAAGAGAATAGGAAAGGCATGAGCACGGGAAAAACACACTGATTGACTTGGAACATACAAGATGAACTGGCACAGAGAGACAGGAAACACAGGGATATATACACCAGTGATAACAAACAACACCTGGAGGGGGTCACTTGGACAGGTGAAGCTGATCAGGGTGTGACAAAATTACCTGAACTCTAACCTATTCTCGATCTGAAGTTTAAGCTTCAACTGAGCTAGGAATTATTTTTTAGGCAGACTTGCAGTTTATTCTGCTGATTGTCTGTTTACCATGCCCTGCGATATTTGACTTATGTGGTGTTGGCCATTCATACAACATACTGTACAGTAGATGATGTAATGTCAGAATTCACCACACAGTAGGTCACTCCAGAGGCGTACCATCCCCAATGATTATAGAATTTGGGAGGTTCCCACTTATAAACCAGATGTTTCAGCTTGAAAAGGTGAGTGTTACTCAGTTCCAATTTACATCTACTGTAGCTGATCAGAGGAGCATCTGTTGAGGACTGAACTAACCGTTTCTGCAGTCCTTACACCAAATGAGTTGCAACTCATCTTTCTCTCTGCACATTCACATGAACTTAGTTCAGATGACAGGCCAGGTATATTTAGATATTTGTGGCAGGCAATGATTAGCCAGCTTGTTCAGTGTTGGTTTGGTTCTGACAGCAATTATACAGAAACTGGAGACAGAGAACTTTTTCTCAAAACAGGAAATTGAAAGTATGTGAATTGATATTCAATGTTCACTCTCTTTTCCTTTAGAAGAAAACAGATCCATCTCAACCCCTTTAACCTGGGTTGTATCCAGATGGAATGATTCAGCATTTACATGGCCGCATAATTGTATGTAGTTCTCTAAATTAATAACACTGTAGGGTGCACAATAAAACGGGTGACCAATGCACTGCCTGGTAAATGTAACCCTTTTAATAAATATGTAAGTCTGAACATATGGCTATGGTACCCCCCCCCCCCCCCCCCCACCCCCCCCCCACTTTCTCAGCAACTTGGATTATTCCGTATAAAAGTTAATAGTCTTGTGGTATTTATAGATTATTTTATCGGAGACATCACCTTCTCTCTCCTCCTCAGGCAAGCCATAGAGGATAATGAGGATTTTTTTCTCCGTAGTACAATAAGGAAGCAATATGGATGATTTATATGGTAGCAGCAATAACCCCCTCTCCAAGGAACTCTCATTAAATGCAGGAGATGGCATGTGAGCAAACCTCTACGTGCATCAATAGTGCATGAATCCCTATAATTCCCCAAGGCCTTCCCTGAGAACACATATTTGCTATGCTTTACCTCAAGGGGATATTTGAAATCAAAAGGTGTACAAAATAAATGCAGATATTTCCCAGACAGGAGTGATAGTGGATAACACATTTGTTATTGAGAGGTCTGGAAGGGAAGCTGTGTGGATGTTGCTGCTTCATAGTTGATGTGCTCTCCACCTGGCAGGCTGAACGCCAAACTAACGAAGACCAATGCCATTAAAACTGCTGCAGAAAGTCTCATCGCCTTTGATCCTGTCAAGCCCTGTACGTGCAGTGAGAAGAAAAGACAAAAACATATGGATACACACACTCCATGGTAGAGTAAAACATCTTTTGATTCTCTGCATTCTGCAGAGACCCCCACACCTGACGGTATAAATAAGAATCTATTTTCAGGTTGATTCCAGAGTCAAAAGTTTGTTGGTGAATGTCTCTGCCATATGTCTCTCAATAGACTTTTCCTGAACTGTGACCCCTCTTTAACCGAACAGGAAAAGCTCTAACTTGACTGGCCTCATTTCTCCGCAGCCTGTTGAACATGCAGTAAGCTGCCTTACCTTGGGGAAAGGTCAGTCTCAGGACAGGATTTCAGGACCCAAGTGTGGCTAATTAGCAACGAGCTGCAACGTTGGAGGATACCAGCTCCCTGGATAGCTACAGTACCACCAGCCCTGGGTTGACCTCTGGAGGTCACGGCCAGCTTGTCCCAGATTCATGCATGTGTAGGCATTTGCATTCTCTTGTAGTCATACCCCTCTGCATCCCCTCGGGATCTTATACAACTCAATGGACAGTGTACTGTATAGTATGTGTACTGGGTGTACTGTACATGATATTAGGATGTACTCAGTGCCAGATACATTTAATGATTGGGTAGATATTGTTCCCATTCACATATCTTGTTTGCATGCGGACCAATCCTTCCGTCATTACTGATAGTCAAAGCCGTTTTAATTGCAGTATATTTGAATGCTCTGACGGTATTCCAGCTGTTTGTATTAGTCTTTCTCGAACGTGCTTCACAGATATTGGTTACAATTGATTTGACGCATGTTTTAACTACTCTGATTTCCTCTTGCGGAGACCTTTAAATAACAACCTTTCATTTAAGCAAATCATTATAATCCGAATGTCACGACTTCTGCCAAAGTCGTTGCCTCTCCTTGTTCGGGCGGTGCTCGGCATTCGACGTCACCGGTCTTCTAGCCATCATTGATCCTTTTTTCATCTTCCATTGGTTTTGTCTTGTCTTCCCACACACCTGTTTTCAATCCCATTCATTACCTGTTGTGTATTTAACCCTGTGTTTCCCCTCATGTCTTTGTCAGAGATTGATTTGTTGTCAGTGTAGTGTGATTGTTTGTATAGGTGCGCGTCGGGTCTTCGTACCCATGTTTTGTTTGTACATTTATTGTTATGGAGCATACTCGTGGAACTTTATTAAAAGACTCCATATTTAAACTCCATTTGACTCTCCTGCGCCTGACTTCCCTGCCACCTATTACACCTATGCGTGACACCGAATCACGTATTACTTTACAAGCACACGTATAATCATGAAATTCTCAGTTGTATTTCATAATTACTTCCTGGAGCCCATTTGTGTATTGCTGGGATTCCCTGGGATTTACTGTAGTACCAATGCCAAGGACATGTGTGCTCATTTGAATGTCCATTTATCTGATCTGTGCTCTCACCCCCCGAAACAATTTCTCACTTTTAAATACCAGTTTGCAAACCAGTCTTCAATGTCTTGTACAGAAAGATTCTCACATTTCATAGTTTCACACCACCTGTGTTCTGCCTCCTGCCCACCCTATCTGTCTCACTCACACCCCAGACGATAAGTAGACGACTGCCAAATGATGATGTAAATGTCTCTGACAACTGTGAAAACGTTCATTGGCAAAGCGAAAGCTCCGTCTACTTTTAGGTTATAGATTTAGATTCAGAATCCAAGGTGTGGGCTCTGCACCACAGCCTGAAGAAAAGAACATCATGGGTGAAGTGTGAACACCCTGTTATTCAAGGTGCTCTGCACCACAGCCTGAAGAAAAGAACATCATGGGTGAAGTGTGAACACCCTGTTATTCAAGGTGCTCTGCACCACAGCCTGAAGAAAAGAACATCATGGGTGAAGTGTGAACACCCTGTTATTCAAGGTGCTCTGCACTACAGCCTGAAGAAAAGAACATCATGGGTGAAGTGTGAACACCCTGTTATTCAAGGTGCTCTGCACCACAGCCTGAAGAAAAGAACATCATGGGTGAAGTGTGAACACCCTGTTATTCAAGGTGCTCTGCACCACAGCCTGAAGAAAAGAACATCATGGGTGAAGTGTGAACACCCTGTTATTCAAGGTGCTCTGCACCACAGCCTGAAGAAAAGAACATCATGGGTGAAGTGTGAACACCCTGTTATTCAAGGTGCTCTGCACCACAGCCTGAAGAGAAGAACATCATGGGTGAAGTGTGAACACCCTGTTATTCAAGGTGCTCTGCACCACAGCCTGAAGAAAAGAACATCATGGGTGAAGTGTGAACACCCTGTTATTCAAGGTGCTCTGCACCACAGCCTGAAGAGAAGAACATCATGGGCGAAGTGTGAACACCCTGTTATTTAAGGTGCTCTGCACCGGGTTGCAGTGGTAATTTGGGGGGTCTGTCTATGCCTTGGCAAGGCCTAAGTTTCTAATTGCTTTGGTCTCTAGCCCGGCTGATACGAGGAGCTGGAATGTACCGCACCGGGGACACCGTGCGCTCCACAGCATAACACGGTGCCAGCCCGGTCCCTCTCGCTCTCCGGTAAGCACAGGAAGTTGCCGCAGGTCTCCTACCTGGCTACGCCACACTCCCGGTGTGCCCCCTCCCCACCCCCAAGAAATGTTTGGGGCTGACTCTCGGGCTTCCAACCACGCCGCCGTGCTGCCTCCTTATACCAGTGCCTCTCTGCCTTCACTGCCTCCAGCTCTGCTTTGGGGCGGCAATATTTCCCTGGCTGTGCCCAGGGTCCTCTCCCGTCTAGAATTTCCTCCCAAGTCCATGAGTCCTGTGTCTTCATTCGCTGTTGCTGCTGCCCATTACCACGCCGCTTGGTCCTCTGTTGGTGGGTGTTTCTGTAACGGCAGATTTCCTCTTCTTCGTCTGAAGAGGTGTAGCAAGGATCGGACCAAAACGCAGCTTGGTAAGTGTCCATGTTTTAATAGTATAAACTGAACATGACACAATACAAAATAGCAAAGTGAATTATAAACGAAACAGTCCTGTGTGGCACAAACACTGACACAGGAAACAAACACCCACAAACCAACAGTGAAACCCAGGCTACCTAAGTATGATTCTCAATCAGAGGCAACTAACGACACCTGCCTCTGATTGAGAACCATACTAGGCCGAAGCAGAAACCAAACATAGAAACACAAAACATAGACTGCCCACCCCAACTCACGCCCTGAGCATACTAAATAAAGACAAAATAAAGGAAATAAAGGCCAGAACGTGACACCAAGTTGCAATTAGTAGTGTGAAGCTCAGATTCATAAAGGCATTTCTCATAATACTGAGGCATAAACCTGTCATGGCTGTTTGGAGGGTGTGAATAAAGCCTAATCAATTCCATAAACAGGGTGGGGAGACGTGGTCTGCTGATGTAATGTCTCATTGACCCGTAATGTGGATGCAGTTAGGGAAAACACATGGATCATTCTGGGGCATAACTGTCAGTAATTGTGGGTCTAATGGTTTTACTCTAGAAAGCAGGAGAAAGCATTTGTTGCAATCAGACCAAATACAAAGGCATTCTCAGCAGGAAGTGGAATTATTGTAGACTTTCACAAGCTATTTTGTTCTCACACTGCCAGTGGTTTAGTATTCCGTATCTAAGCACTTTCCATTGTGACATTTAATTCCCTGCATGGCATCAAAAAATACATTATTCTCATTCTGTTGAGAAGCTCAGTTAATAGTGTAAGTCATACATTCATAAAAGCCCATGGATTAGCATGGGTGTTAAACAGATGTATTCCTATCAACTAGGGATTAATAGACCTCCCAGGATATATTATTAACAATCTTCTCTGTGGTTCTGTCGGCTATTAATAACCATTAAGGCAAAGAAGCCATTTCACTTTGTTGACAGGACTCAACGTTTCTGTGTCAGTTTTTCCCCACTGATATTGACAACCATTTAATTATGAAGTAATTATCAACTTCAGTAAAAAAACAGAGGGAAACTGCTCACCTCGTGATAAATCGCAGTCCATCCCACTCTGATTGAGCTCTGAGAGTATCCGTTTGTTTCCTCATGCTCTGAAAGGAAAGAGACACAACCATAGAACCGGTCCATTTAATTACCATTGATTGAGTTGTATTCTAAAATTCATTATAATACAGGCTTTTCAAAATTGCTGTTAGAATGAATTTAAAAAAATGCATTTTATAACAGAAAATGTAGTATAGTAATGTAATCGCTATTCAGATCATTGGAACTACTTTATTGAATAACAGGTCCATAGTTTTTGAAAAACAAACCTTCTGTAGAGAGAAGGCAGCCTGCCTGTGTTGTTTTTCAGGCGCTGAAGAGCATATGGTCGATAACTGGAGAGACATGGCGACCGGCCCTAAAAACGGCCTGAGCAGCGCAGGCAGCACCGCTGAGCACAACAGAAGGTCAGGACCAGGCCTTTATTTATAGACCCACATCACAAGTTCCTGTAAGTAATACCTCATCAGTCACAGGTCGGGAACACATATACAGTGGAGGACAATGCTGTATCATTTCCTCATCGAGGGGGCTTTAGCTCAACTGTGAGCAAAGCACAATAGTTTGTAATTACAAAGAGGCTCTGTAAATGCAAAAATACATCAATCCAGAATGTGACAGGTAGTACCAAACAAGTTCCAAAGAGAAGCAGATATTGTCAAGAAATTAGACATGAATATTTGTTGACATAATTGGGACTTCGGGCTCCAGTGGAACAGCCGGCGTTTTGTGTTTGTCATTTCAACATCACGGTGTGTGCAGTGAGTCCTTGCACCAAGCAGGGCTGAACCTTCTGTCAACAATTTGAATACAACGTAAGTTGAATGTAGATCAGAATGTGTCACAGCATGATTACTATAGCGTATACCCATTGATTTGCTACATTTTGTGCCAAGGGAAGCCCAGGCTCCGTTGTTAATGTCTTCAGCTTTACTGTATAGGGTTTCAAACCACAGTCAGCAACGGCAGAGACATTCCCACACCAGACACTTAAAGAATGAAGGGGTGATGAGGAAGTTACAAGAATTTGCACTCCACTAAATATTATAGGATGTTAATGATTGATATTCTCACAGCCTGTTTGAAGTTCTCCTCTGATCTCTGTGACAGTTTTAGAATCTTCACAAAGTTTGGAGAGGGACTTTAAAACGGAATTCTAGCGCTCGAACCGTGGCAATCTGAGTCCTATCACTTTCACCACGACATTCAGAATGTCAAGGGCAGTTGTGTGTTTTTTCTATTCCCTGTAGGTATTTTTATTCTCAGAAAGTGTGTGCTGTTAGCAGAGCTTTGACATAGACGAAGCTCTCCTGTAAGGCTTTGAAGTGAAAGTCTTACTTTGTTTTTCCGACTCAGCATGAGTCTCCCTTACTGCTCGGTAGATCTGAAGTGGTTTCAGGCTGTGTTTCTCTCTCTCTCACCAACAGTATGTCCAGTATGTTGTGCATAACAAAGTGCACCATCAGACACTGTGACTATATGAGACCAGGAGTGAACACCACTGATCTTGATGCCAGAGGCTGTGGGTTAGATAGTACAAAACAGTTCTGAAAAAAGTTCTTCCATTTGTTCTTTATTTGAGATGTACCTTTAACACTAGAAAAGTCTGACCTTGAGGGACCCCCCTTCTAGCCAAAACGAGTCATTTTTACTCCAACAGTCTAACAATCTAATAAATCCATTTCATATACCAAACTCTGTCGGGATTTTTTAAATGTTGGTTCTGTTTATGAAGGTCTTGAGTAGCATTCCATCAGTACACAATAGCATTTGCATTCGTTTATGTTACTTTAGGCTGTTGACATGTGTAGTGCACGGAACAGTGGTTATTCTTGGGAAAAGTTATATTTTTGAGAGTCATTTGCCAATGGTAAGTGTTTTGGAAACCTCAGAATCTTCTCTTTCTGATACTACATATGAATCAAAATGTCTTACCTGCATGTGACTCTGTAGGAGGATTTTAAAAAGTCACTTTTGTGTGTCCTCTTAAAACTGCTTATAACCCAAATTATGTTTGTTATTGAAATTCTAACATACGTGTGTGTTTTTTCTACAAAACATAGAAATGCGCCATTATCAATATGCTGATGTTCGGGTAGTGCTGAAGATGAATATATTTCCCATTAGATGCTATGCTTGGCAAATTTGCTAAAGACAGATAGTGGCCTTTGGGATACCCCAGGTTTCTGTCATGCATCCTTGCACCACGGAGGGCTGAACCTTCTCCACTGCCAGAGATTCCCAAGACAAAGCGACGTGTCAGAACTCATGTCCCCAACATTTCATCATAGAAAGGTCACACATACTGTAAGGAAGCATTGACAAGAATCTGGAGACAGTGGTGAGGAGAGAGAAGCTTAATACATACGATTTCAAAATTTGGTTTACAGATCATTCTGAATTAGAGTTTGAATTAGAAAAACTATATTGTCCACTCAATGTGGAAATGGACATTTGTCTTTGGCTTCGCAACATAGAAACAGACATTAACCACCATCGGACACATGTACACCCTTGAGATCGTGTAATACGCCACAGTGCACGTGCAGTCCCACGTTAGCATGTATTACGTCCTCATTGGTCTAAAAGATACGCCACAGTGCACGTGCAGTCCCACGTTAGCATGTATTACGTCCTCATTGGTCTAAAAGATACGCCACAGTGCACGTGCAGTCCCACGTTAGCATGTATTACGTCCTCATTGGTCTAAAAGATACGCCACAGTGCACGTGCAGTCCCACGTTAGCATGTATTACGTCCTCATTGGTCTAAAAGATACGCCACAGTGCACGTGCAGTCCCACGTTAGCATGTATTACGTCATCATTGGTCTAAAAGATACGCCACAGTACACGTGCAGTCCCACGTTAGCATGTATTACGTCCTCATTGGTCTAAAAGATACGCCACAGTGCACGTGCAGTCCCACGTTAGCATGTATGACGTCATCATTGGTCTAAAAGCCGTAATCAACATCAACATTTCCTAATTCAAATACATCATCACCTTCTCATTAAGACTGAAGGGCACCTGGTCATCTAGACGATCGTTCCTAGAATACTGTTTAGAAATATATCTTCCTTTTCCAGCTATGCAGAGGTTGGATTTATTCAGTGAAGCGTCTTGCCTTCGTTCATAGAAGATGTTGTATTAGTAATGTAATCTCTGTTTGGTAAGCTTGATCCGGCCTGCCAACACGGCCTCAAATAGGACCTGAAAGCAAAGCGCTGTTATTTAGCATGGTGTCACATACTGGAATGCTGACATTGTCATTCCTCAGTTTGCAAGCAGACAGAATATAAAAACGGTTATCCTCAAACAGCATCAGTTGGGACGAACAGTGTAATTTAAAACCCTCCAGCTCCAAGCATTCCATATCTACACAGACACAGATACAATGTGTCAAGGAGGCATGGAGATTCACTCTCTAGTATGTGCATTTGTCTACTCGCATTTGTGAGAATTTGAGAAGAATACCAAACAGTATTTGCCATGGGCAGTTTAACCATTCAATATCAACTGACGTCCCGATGTACTTGAAGTTCTGCAGTAGAAAAAAGGGGGGTCTCAAGCCACACCCCCCAAAAAGTGTTCTATGTGTCATCTACTAAGTATAAAATGGATTGCAGTTTAAAATGTCAAACGTGTCACTGAATCTACCATGCTTGAATTCAGAAGTGTCCTCAGCTTCAAAGAGAATCAGTCCAGCGCTGTAGTTTTGATCACTGGAGACAATTGATCTTTGGTCTTCAAATAATATTTATACTTTACTATTCTTTTTCTCCATCTCTCGCTCCAGGCTTTCCTGTGGAACATTCCACACAGCGTGCCTGCCATGGAGTGTGTGATTGTGTTATCAATGTCATGCTGGATAGGAGCGATTAACTTTACAACCTCTAATGAGATTTGTGTTAGGATTTATCACGAGCTACAAAATCCTACTAGGATATTTGCTGAGCAATGAAGCTCAGGCTACAGCTCTACTGATAACAAATAAAGTTTACTACAGACCAGAGTAGCAGAGGATAATGGACACTAATGTTATTACTAAAGGCACTGCAAGCCAGTAGCTAAATTAATTATTGAAAGTCTATGCAACAACAACTGATTTTGTATTTAAAACGTCAGAGCTCCGTGACACTGAAATATGTGTTAAGCATCCTTACTGAATACATAGATTATCCAAAGGCAGACCTATTTGTATTCAAGCACTGGACTGCCTCCAGCAATGCCTCCATAAAAGTGATAAGCGGTTCTGAGAATCTGAAAAAATATATTATTAATTTAATTACGTAGAGGAAAGGTGATGTGATAACTTTTTGAATTGAGGTGATTATTATGGTGCTCGCCGCTGTCAAAGACCGAGTCATTTGTAGTTCATTTTGTCCGCATGATCTGATAAACAACACCCTCATGAAATCTTGATTATCTTTTGACTGAACTTGACTTCCAATCCAATGAACAGGATAAAATGCAGTTGGGAATTCATGTGAATCTAATTTGAATGTTTGACCTAATTTGCCCTTGGGCCTCAGTGCATTCAAATATCAATTTGCCATAAACTGTGGTATACACCACCAATACATTTAATACTACTACCTCTTTAATAATAGCACCTGCCCATAATGCATTAGTACTTTAAATCAATAATAACATAACTAAAAATGATGAATGGAGGCAAAGAATGACTTCAACCCATTCTTGGAAAGCAGGATACTTTTAAGAAGTCTTAGGCCTTGACTCTCAAATACATTTTCTGCCACCTGCCTGACATTGATCTTTTATCTCCCCTTGTGTTATCCCCAGTCCTTACCTATACCTATACCTCTGACTGATAAACTGTACCACAGCCAACTTTCAAAAGCTTTGATTCAAAAAGTTTTCCCATGACAGAGTGAAATCCAAGTCTGTAGTAACCTTCCCCGCTTACAATGTTTGCATCCTCACAATAAATGACTTCTGCTTGACATCCAGAGGAATTAGTATTTTACCATCCCCCACCACATACACACACACACTCACAAACACATGCACACGCAGGCAAACATGCAGGCGCACGCAAACACTCGCACGCACAAACAAATACATACTTACACCTGAGAAAAGATTGATACCTGAAACCTGGTCTGTTTCTAAATTCCGGACTGAATCAAGTAATGAAGAACACTGCTCATCTGAGGTAATTGAATATGCATGTCTGACACAGAATAGTAGAAAGACCTCTAAAAACAATCAGAGGGAATTGCATTTGGGATTAGATAATGGCATTGTTACCCTCTGAAAGCAGAATCTGCCTGTACACCAACCCTTCCATTAGCACTCACTTCACTCATCTGATTGGACAAGTGATGTGAATTGCAACAGGTCTGATAGATATTCACATTCTATTTGTACCAGGGTTTGCTTCGTTATATCCCTGTTTGGTAACACTTTCCCCTTGTACAAATAACTGTAACACTAATTACTATAGAGACAAGATCATACGTATACGCTGTTAAATAATAGTGTAGTAATTATTTTGTAACTTCACACAATTGAGTTCAGTGTGGTGAATACGGTTCCTTGTCTTTCCAACTGTTTCGTATTCCACTTGTTTTCCCTTTCAGTGAGTGGGGATTGTAAGTAACCACCTACATTCAGTAGGTGTGCAGTCTGGGAAGATGGAGATTCCAAGGATGAGGTGTCTTTGGTGGACCATTCCAAGGATGAGGTGTCTTCGGTGGACCATTCCAAGGATGAGGTGCCTTCGGTCGACCATCCCAAGGATGAGGTGTCTTTGGTGGACCATCCCAAGGATGAGGTGTCTTTGGTGGACCATCCCAAGGATGAGGTGTCTTTGGTGGACCATTCCGAGGATGAGGTGTCTTCGGTGGACCATCCCAAGGATGAGGTGTCTTTGGTGGACCATTCCAAGGATGAGGTGTCTTCAGTGGACCATCCCAAGGATGAGGTGCCTTTGGTGGACCATTCCAAGGATGAGGTGTCTTCGGTGGACCATTCCAAGGATGAGGTGTCATCGGTGGACCATTCCAAGGATGAGGTGTCTTTGGTGGACCATTCCAAGGATGAGGTGTCTTTGGTGGACCATTCCAAGGATGAGGTGTCTTCGGTGGACCATCCCAAGGATGCTTTGAAGACACCTCAGGGACCTTTCCTCATGCAGCAGTGTCCCTTTTGGTCACAGTACCCACAGACTACCAGTGACACTGACCTACAACCCCTGCCACCAGCCCCTCCAAGAGCCCTACACAGGCATACATTTTAAGCCCTACCCATGCTCGTGACATTCAGGCCCTACCCTAACCAGGCCCGATTGCTTCTGCCAAATTTAAAGCCCGGCCCTTCTGGAAATCAGAAATAACTTCCTCCGTTAGTAAAGTCATTAGCAGCTCGCCTGTCTGTCCCTGGCTCCCTGCGCTGCTCACTCTGCATGCGCTCTGTGCATGGTTCTGCTTGTGTGAGTATAGATATAAATGCCTCTGCTCTGCTGTTCTGCTCCATGACGAGACAGAGAACAGTTAGCTTATAAACAACTTTTCATCACTAGAAACTTCACCACGACAAAACTCCATTTAGTGATACCTAATCCCTATCCGTACCCTAGTTATTAATCAAAAACAGGCCTTACCCAGCCCTAACCCGATGTATAATGTTGGGGCCCATCGGGCTCAGGTCAAGTAGCAGAGCTCTAGCCTCTCCACCCTCAGCCCTCCATCCTTTTTTGCATGGCATCTCCAGCGGGGAGACACTTACCAAGCATGTGAGCCCTGGGGCCCGCAGGGTCAGGACTGGGTGGAATTATTTTCACGCTTGGGTTCAACATCTGGTCTGTCGTGTGACAGGTAATGAAAGCAGCCAGCCAGAGCTCACATCACAATGTAGATTCTCCCTATCTGTCTGCCACCACACTTCACTGATAGACCAGTGCATCATGTACTTTGTGGTTTTGTGGATATATTGCATGATTACCATCATTATCATCATTATCATGTGGTCAGGCATTTAAAGGGAAATGCATTGTAGCTTTTTTTATGGAATAGAAACGGCTCAATTATGCTGTCTTGAAGTTAGCATACAGAATGTCAAATTGGTAATTGTGTTGCCTTGTGCTATTTTCTATAAAAAGGGAAAATATGGTTAAATACTATTATATTGAGAGGAAATTCAGCATCACTGAGTTGATTTGAAAGGATATTAAATACGGTTAACTAATCAATAGGGGGTATTCAAACGATCTCAAACATACTGTCCACCACCAATTCCTCTGAAGCTCTCTATCGCACTCCTGTGATGAGCATTTACTGCCACAATCAACAGATGAGGATCCAATGTTTGTAAAGTCTGTATCTATGCATCATCTAATGAGGGTTGATCATTCCAGAGATAGATAACTGTTCCAGAGATAGAACGTTAAATAACTGGCTAAGGTCATTGTCTGGGGGGGGGGGGGATACCTGTCTTAACAGCTTATTCTAAACCTCGGGAGACGAGTGGAGGATAGAAATATAATGCACTCACTAAATTTCTCATTATCTACCTTCCTCCAGGAAACATGAATCGGCTGTCCTTGGCCCTTCATAGGATGCGATGTGAGTGAGAGACTATGCAGTTGAAGGCTACAGCAAGGCTTTCAGGGTGGAGATTCAGCACCATGGAGAGCTCCCGGGCTGCCGCACCATGCACAGCACAGACAGGGGAGAATATTGCCCTACCAGTGAAACGGCAGTAACTGCTCATAGTGTGGAACTGAGAAAAATGACTTTTATTTACCTTGGTTTCACAGTAACTTTATGCAGTAACTGCTAACATGACCCCCATTTTCTCCAAAAACACAATAGAGGCAGGATACTTGTCCACATGATTAAGCATGTATTTAATGTAGCAAAAATGACATGATCTCATTTTTCGATCAAATGAGCAGTTCCTGCCTTTTTGCTTGGTAGCGCAGAATAGGCACCATACAGAGGTTATGTAAAGAGGTGTCAGACCACTATTGTATGCAGTATACTGTACATGCCCTCCAGTATCATGGATCTCGGGCAGGGTATTGATCAATTGTGCCTTTTGTTAAGATGTGGGACATGCTGATGCTTAATACTGTCTGTTGCTGCTGTTTCTTGCAATGGTTGCTGTAGATTGTGATGATGATGATGGTGAAAATTGAGTTCAATGTATCCTCATCATCGACATTAGAGTGGAAGTACTGGGCAAAGAAATATTGCAACAATTTACAGGCGTTTTCATCGTACTAGGATGATTGGTTACATTCAGGGTCCCTTTTTCATTTTATCAAAAGAAAGTGCTTTGGGGGAAATATTATCTAACTTAGATTTAACCTACTTAAAATGTATTGAAACAATTTCATACCACTAAACGTTTGGAGCTGGAATGGAGTGCTTTGCTTTCCTGTGAAATCTACGTCACGAGAGACTGACTGAACTCAATCAAGCAGGCACATGACTCCCAGTGACGCATTTATGACCATTACCAACTGTATCCCAAGCACAACGGGACTATAAATAGCATGTTCACTTTCCCATTATTCACTCCTATTGAGACATCCATCAAACAAACAGCCTTTTACACACCAATGTACCATGACCAGCAGACACACTCTACATTCAACATGTTAAGAGAAATATGATAACCTTTAACAATAGATTGCAGGATGGATTCATGTTAGGATGGATATAAAATATATATTAGCAGAAAACTATTCAATTTAAAAACAGTTATTAATGCTTTTGTACAAACTATTTGATTCTCTGTGAGAATCTAAACTATTTCCCACAGAAATGCAAGTGTATTGACTGGTTTTCTATTAGAGCCGTTTGAGAGTTATGCACAATACAGCGATCTGTAAATCATGCAGATCTAAATCATATTGCCTGATACGAATGCTCCGAGGTGGTCTTCCAACACATGACTATGAATAATACAGTACAACTAACCACAACATATAACTCATTCTGTCTTCATCTGAATCTTGTAGCCCAAAGCATCCACTGTCACTCAAGCATGGGATGTGACATTCTTATTCATTTGTTAATGGTCACAGTTACTCTTAGATGTCATAGTGCTTCCTGTCTCAAAGCATAAGTACTCTGTATGTGCACATGACATGTTCTTATGGAAAAGACGATTTAGACAAATGTGTTCTTGCTCTTGTAAGAGCATGATACTCATTAGTTCCAAGTGTGATGACATTGTGATAGTTGATAATAGAAAAGAGGGAGCACATGGAAGTGAACCCAGATGGAGCAGTCCCATTTCTCCCTGTTGTATTTGTGATACAGACACCTAAATGCATGTTTATTATTCTCCTACCCAGGGCACTGAGACACTGTTACAGCTGTGGCATTGTAAATCTCCCAGCCCCCACCTCCAAAAACGTCATAATTGAAACTCCCTCTGAATTTCATTTGTAGCTTTGGTGTTTCAGAAAAAAAGGTCAAACCCAATTACTGATATTGTGCTGCAAGCAGTGTGCGACTCGTTGAACAATGATGCTTCAGCGCCCCAAATTAAAGGTTGAGACAGAAACACGGCCAGGAAATGAAACCTTGACACGTGGGCCAATTTCAGTAATGCAAAAAAATCTCAGCTGTTCCTGTGCATGTCACAGAGCCCTCATTTAGGTGGGGTCGTTAGGCCACGAGATATGTCACTCTGAGCAAAGAATTATTACCACTTTCCCTCCCACTAAGTCTCATGGCAGAGGGGACATACCACAGTTGGGCCAGTCACTTCTACACTGCCTATACCTGCATCTTAAGAATGGATAAAATACTGTATGACTGAATGTGTTTTAAACTGGATGAAGAACGCAGCCTGTGAGGAGTACAGGAGATGAGGAAGCAGTGCTGGTGGGAAAACTGTAGTGTTCCTGCCACGTCACTGACACAATGGGAGTCCTGCACTACATGGTGCGTTGAAGAGTCGGTAATAGTCCAGTACATAACGTGTTTCTTATGGCACTGCCTCAGGTGAAAGGGCGCAGTCAGTGACGTCTTACTAACTCAAACATGTACCCTACTCCTCCACCCTTTCCCCTCTGTCACATTGGGTACAGTGAGGAACACGGCGGGGCTTTGTATAGATGCTCTATGCAGAGGGGGGAAAAATGCAAATAGTACTATTCTATGATGGTTGTATTACAAACAGTGAAAAACAGTAAGGTTTCCCACTTGAAAATCCAGGATTTGACATTCTCTGGAGAAAGCGCCCTTGCCTCCCTTCCTGACCACCTATGTTTCTGTGTGATCCAGCGGTCTATTTGTTTATCTAGTCATGGTGTGGGGGTGGGTGAATAGGAAATTAAGTGAAGATGTAGTATATGCCGCATTGTTGTTGTTGAAGACTTGCTGAAAGAGATGTCTCAAAAAGGAAACAGTCATGTAACTTGTTGCCGGGTATTACAAAGAACAAACATGCTAGCTTGACGTTCAGAAGGTCATCTCCTGTATCTGAAGAGACGTAAAAACGTCTACACGTGTCTATGAGACATGTTCAATTACTGGATGTAAGTGGCAAGGTTTTAGAAGGACTCGATACAAACCATTAATTTACAAAGTGTGTTGGTGACTGAAAATTGGTAGATTGACGATGCTGGTAATGGTCGTGTTCTATAACTTTTACGAGCCAGAGATAGGAGTTGCTCAGCACGACAAATGGAACGGAAACATTGTTTGCGCTAGACTAGCTAGTGGCTGCCAAAAACAGTCCCTCACACACACACACACACACACACACACACACACACACACACACACACACACACACACACACACACACACACACACACACACACACACACACACACACACACACACACACACACACACACACACACACACACACACACACACACACACACACACACACACACACGCACGCATGCAAAAAAAGCACACACTAGCTCTGCCCAGAGAGCCATGAGCCCTTGTTGGCTGGAATCATTTCATTCAAAGTGCGCAGGCTGTTTAGGTGTCAGCATAAATCCAGAGAGAAGAGCTAAAGTAAATGCCTTAAACAGAATTACCTCAATAATTACAGCACAGCTCATGTGGACTGCACACATACGGTATATACAGTTGAAGTCGGAAGATTACATACACCTTAGCCAAATACATTTAAACTCAGTTTTTCACAGTTCCTGACATTTAATCCAAGTAAGAATTCCATGTCTTCTATGGGATTGAGGTCAGGGCTTTGTGATGGCCACTCCAATACCTTGACTTTGATGTCCATAAGCCATTTTTCCACAACTTTGGAAGTATGCTTGGGGTCATTGTCCATTGGAAGACCCATTTGCGACCAAGCTTTAACTTCCTGACTGATGTCTTGAGATGTTGCTTCAATATATCCACATAATTTTCCATCCTCATGATGCCATCTATTTTGTGAAGTGCACCAGTCCCTCCTGCAGCAATGCACCCCACAACATGATGCTGTCACCCCCGTGTTTCACGGTTGGGATGGTGTTCTTCGGGTTGCAAGCCTTCCCCTTTTTCATCCCAACATAACAATGGTCATTATGGCCAAACAGTTCTATTTTTGTTTCATCAGACCAGAGGACATTTCTCCAAAAAATACGATCTTTGTCCCCAAGTGCAGTTGCAAACCATAGTCTGGCTTTTTTTATGGTGGTTTTGGAGCCGTGGCTTCTTCCTTGCTGAGCGGCCTTTCAGGTTATGTCAATATAAGACTCGTTTTACTAAGGATATAGATATTTTGTGCCTGTTTCCTCCAGCATCTCCACAAGGTTTTTTGCTGTTGTTCTGGGATTGATTTGCACTTATCACACCAAAGTACGTTCATCTCTAGGAGACAGAACGCGTCTCCTTTCTGAGCGGTATGACGGCTGCATGGTCCCATGGTGTTTGTACTTGCGCACTATTGTTCGTACAGATGGACGTGGTACTTCAGGCGTTTGGAAATTGCTCCCAAGGATGAACCAGACTTGTGGAGGTCTACAATGTTTTTCTGAGGTCTTGGCTGATTCATTTTGATTTTCCCATGATGTCAAGCAAACATGCACTGAGTGTGAAGGTAGGCCTTGAAATACATCCACAGGTATGTCATTTTATGGAATTTTCCAAGCTATTTAAAGGCATTGTGATACAGTGAATTATAAGTGAAATAATCTGTCTGTAAACAATTGTTGAAACATTACATTAAGTGCATGTCCTAACTGACTTGCCAAAACTATAGTTTGTTAACAAGGAATTTGTGGAGTGGTGAAAAACAAGTTTTAATTAATGACTTAAGTGTATGTAAACCTAATTGTACGTAAACTTCCGACTTCAACTGTATATATTCCATTTCCCTGCTGAAAAAAACAGCATAGACCAGCATATTGTTACACTCTGATCTGTTTCACCTGTCTTTGTGCTCGTCTCCACCCCCCTCCAGGTGTCGCCCATCTTCCCCATTATCGCCAGTGTATTTATACCTGTGTTCTCTGTTTGTCTGTTGCCAGTTCGTATTGTTTGTCAAGCCTACCAGTGGTTTCCCCCTTACTCCTGTCTGTTTCTAGTTCATGTTTTCTAGTTTTCCCAGTTTTGACCATTCTGCCTGCCCTGAACCTGAACCTGCCTGCCGTTCTGTACCTTTCGGACTCTGATCTGGATTACTGACCTCTGCCTGCCCTTGACCTGTCGTTTTGGCTGCCCCTTGTTCTGGTAATAAACTCTTGTTACTTCAACACTGTCTGCATCTGGGTCTTCTCTGAAACATGATACATATGCTGGTCCAGCATAGGTGATGTTTTTTCTGGTGAGCAGCATTTTCTGTGTTTTTGCTGTTGCCTTTGCTATGTTTTTGCTGGTGACCAACCTTCACTGTGTTTTGGACACTGGTGACCAGCATCAAGTCATAATGCTGGCTTTGAAAGGGACATTTAATTCCTATTGGAATCCAGCCAGAGTGGGGATACCCAACAATTCGAACTTTTTTTTTCTAAAGATGAATAAATGAGACTACCTACGCCATCTAAACTGGAACAACCATTTCAGTAACAGGTGCAGTAAGTCCAACTAACAAATTTGATTTTAGTTTAGAGAAATACATGTTATTTAGCATACGATTAATTCATCAATCAAGCAATGTACATGAAACAACACAGCAAACAAAAAAAGATATTGAAATAAACTTTTCTTAAATTAACTGCAGTAGAGTATGCTAAGAAATATGATAATGATGGGTGTGGTCAGATCAGCTTGACAAGCTAGACCATGTTGGACCAGCATAGACCAGCATCTTCCAGCTTGGTCACCAGAATATCAGCATAAGCTGGTTTGTGTCCCAAACTGTGAATGCTGGTCACCAGTGTCCTAAACTCAGACCCATGCTGGTCAGACCAGCTAGTCCAGGGATGGGCAACTTGAGGCCCGCCTGTTTGTAGGCCCGTCGAGACCCCACTCAGTTACTGTTGAGAGTTAGAATAGTTGAATAGACAAAGTGCAATTTCAACATGTGGTTGTGCATCAGCAGTTTTTCTCGTGTTATCTCAGTCACTGACAGTCACTCAATTAGCCCATGCCAGCTAAAAATGTTTTAGATTGGTAAGTCTAGCATCCAGCTATCTAAACTTGTAGTAATCATGGTAGAATTACCGACCGGGGAGCCCCCATTGATTTTGTTAGTCACTCTCACTCAGATATATTAAAAACTGCATACATTTCTCTCTGCCCCATGGAAAAATGAGTAGAATTGCATACAATTAGTTACACAATTGCAAAATGTGTATAATTGCAGCAAACTTGCTTTTAAAACTGCTACATGTTCTGTACAACTCACCTGCACTCACCAGCATAGACCAGTTTAAACCAGCCTGAACCAGCTTGAAATGTATGCTGGTCTTGTCACGTTCTGACCTTAGTTCTGTTATTATATCTTTGTTTTAGTATGGTCAGGGCGTGAGTTGGGTGGGCAGTCTATGTTTGTTTTTCTATGTTGGTTTTTTGAGTTCGGCCTAGTGTGGTTCTCAATCAGAGGCCGCTGTCAATTGTTGTCCCTGACTGAGAATCATACTTAGGCAGCCTGTTTTCCCACTGTGGGTTGTGGGTAGTTATTTTCTGTTCTGTGTTTTGTTGCACCGTTCAGGACTGTTCGTTTGCCGTGTGTTGTTTTTGTTTCAGTATTCATTCTTTATTAAATTACAAAGAATACTTACCACGCTGCACCTTGGTCCTCTCTTTCTCCCGACTACAGCCGTTACAGGCCTATGCTGTTTTTTTTCAGCAGGGTTAGTTTCAGTAAGGGTAGCGTTCACTAATCAGGCAGATGAGATCAATTAATATGATATTATTAATCATGACATCACACACGAGTCAAAGAGTATTTCAGTTTGAAACTAACTTGTGCATCACAATGCATGGTGCCCATCTAAATAACATTTAAGCTCCCTACCCTAAAAGGCCTCATGAAAATTAGAGCTCTTTTCCATTATTTTAAACAATAGGCCAGTGCATAAAACAGTTATTCAACTTTGATGATAAGAGGCTCATTCACCAGGGCAGATGAAAAGACTAGAGGCACCTCTAATTCATCTCACAACCTCATGGGTCCCAGCCCCACTCCTTATTCATTATTGAGCGTGATGATCTTCATCATTTCAATAAATAACAGAGGCAACCCATGGTTAATGTCTCATCTGGCTCTCATAAAACACATCAAAGCTGATTTGATTTTCTCTCCAGCAACACAAACCAGTGAGGAGGCCAATTACATTTTATAAGCCACTTTATAGCTACAGACTGTTGCCACTTTGAACAGAGTGTAATCGAAAATACTTAAATATGTCACACTTTTGCTATAGAAAACACTGTGTTGTCACTCAAGCCAAAAAGGAAACCATAAAGATTACAGGGAAAGATTCATAGAAATGTTTTTGTTCTGCTGTAATTTATGTATTTATGCTCTATATGCTTTTGAATACAAAAACAACTACCAGCATGTAAATGTAAGTTTCCCCAAGTTCTACATAAGTAGCCTACTAAGTAAGAAGTAAACAACAACACATTAACAGTAACTTGTTACTGAGAGGTCATCCGTGTGGAGTATATTATCCTTCATACATTATTCACATCATCTAAGTATGTGTTTATCTTGGTAAAAAAAGCCTGTCATCAACCATAACTATCTCTATCTCTGGTTGTTTACATTATTAATGAAATATACGGTTTCGCCTCATGAACCTCTCAAGTCTCTTTGGAGAGAATATCAATATCAAATCGAATCAAATACAGCAGTGAGTAAGCATTTACAGTGGAATGCTTACTTACAAATCCTTAACCAACAATGCAGTTAAGAAAAATGATTAGATGTTATGGCTTGGGGTCTTATGGCTTGGGGGTAGAAGTTGTTTAGAAGCATCTTGGTCCTAGACTTGCCGCTCCGGTACCGCTTGTTGTGCGGTAGCAGAGAGAACAGTCTATGACAAGGGTGGCTGGAGTCTTTGACACTTTTAAGGGCATTCCTCTGACACCGCCTGGTATAGAGGTCCTGGATGGCAGGATGTACAGGGCCGTACGCACCGCACTGTACGTCCTGGATGGCAGGATGTACAGGGCCGTACGCACCGCACTGTAGTGCCTTGTGGTCGGAGGCAGAGCAGTTGCCATACCAGGCAGTGATGCAACCCGTCAGGATGCTCTTGATGGTGCAGCTGGGAATAAATTTATGTCTTGCCCTATTCACGACTGTCTTGGTGTGCTTGGACAATGTTTTTTTGTTGGTGATGTGGACGCCAAGGAACTTGAAGCTCTCAACCTGCTCCACTACAGCCCCGTCGAGGAGAATGGGGGCATGCTCGGTCCTCCATTTCCTGTAGTCCACAATCATCTCCTTTGTCTTGATCACATTGAGGGAGGGGTTGTTGTCCTTGCATCACACGGTCAGGTCTCTGATCTCCTCTCTATAGGCTGTCTCATCGTTGATCAGGTCTACCACTGTTGTGTCATCGGCAAACTTAATGATGGTGTTGGAGTCGTGTCTGGCCGTGCAGTCATCAGTGAACAGGGAGTACAGGAGGAGACTGAGCACACACCTCTGATGGTCATACGTGTTGAGGATTAGCATGGCGGATGTGTTGTTACCTACCCTTAACACCTGTGAGCGGCCCGTCAGGAAGTCCAGGATCCTGTTGCAGAGGGAGGTGTTTAGTCTCAGGGTGCTTGGCTTAGTGATGAGCTTTGAGGGCACTATGGTGCTTCGGCTTCGGTGTATCCACTTCAAACACCTACACATACGGTAGGCATATTGGCCTTTACATTGCCACAATTTGAGTAAATCGGCAAGAAGTGTTAGCTCTCATCCAATTATAGCAGAAACCTTGGCCCCAATATAAGAACCCAGAGGATAAACCGACCTTCATTGCCTTTCCTTATCAAGTTGTTGCCAAAAACAAATGTTATAATAGGCTATGGGTTAACAGTGGGACAGACGGGTAGGAAGTCTGGATGCTCTCAATGTACAAATTTGAATGTATCATTCATACTGATGCTCAGCTCGGGCCTAGCCTTCTCTAGTCTCTACACAGCAGACACAGCGAGGGGAACTTAGCTTCTCGTGTTGGTGGGATACTCTCAGAAATGTATAGCCACTTCAAAGGTGTCGAGAGATAGTCAGCCAAGAACAGCGAAAGAGAGATTGAGAGTGAGTAAGAATGCATAGAACCTTGCTGGCAGAGACAAGGATAAAATAAATATTCATCAGCCATATCTCTTGCATCTTAATCCTATATACTCCTTTAATATACATCAGGGACATTAACTGTAAAATATTGGACTTTTGTCCTTTTTAACATTAAATCCATTTTGTTCCTTTATATTTCTCACTCTCTCTCTCTCTCTTAACGGCTGAGTTACAGTTACATTTGAACTTGAGGCATCTGGTTATTCATTGGTAGAAAAGGAGAAGCGATGACAGATGTTTGTTATCTAGCTATGCTCTTAGAAAAAAGGGTTCTAAAAGGGTTCTTCACCTGTCCCCATAGGAGATCCCTTTTTGGTTCCAGGATGAACCCTTTTGAGTTCCATGTAGAACCCTGTGTGGAAAGGGTTCTACATGAAGTTTAAGCTGGAGACATATTTTCCTCACTAACTTTAAACATCAGCTATCTGAGCAGCTAACTGATCGCTGCAGCTGTACATAGCCCATCTGTAAATAGCCCACCTCCTCCCCATAATGTTTTTATTTACTTTTCTGCTCTTTTGCACACCAGTATTTCTATTTGCACATGAATATCTGCTCATCTATCACTCCAGTGTTAATTTGCTAAATTGTAATTACTTCGCTACTATGGCCTACTATGCCTTACCTCCTCACGCCATTTGCACACACTGTATATAGACTTTCTATTTTTTTCTATTGTGTTATTGACTGTACGCTTGTTTATTCCATGTGAAACTCTGTGTTGTTGTTTGGGTTGCACTGCTTTGCTTTATCTTGGCCAGGTCGCAGTTGTAAATGAAAACTTGTTCTCAACTAGCTTACCTGGTTAAATGAAGGTGAAATAAAATACAAAAATAAACATGGAACCCAAAAGGGTTCTACCCGGAGACAAATAGGGTTATTCAAAGGGTTCTAACATGGGGACAGTCGAAGAACCCTTAAAGGTTTTAGATCCTTTAGCACCTTTTCTCAATCAGCACATCTGGAATATTTAATTGCAAATCACTATTGCACCATAAGGAGCAATTGGTGACATGATGTGAGATGGGCATACATGTTGATTGGCCAATAGACTGATAAAGTGGGGCTCGCTTCTCTCTTACTGAACACAGTGAAAGTAAAGCTTTATGAAACAAATGAAATCAAAGTTTATTTGTCAAGTGCGCCGAATACAACAGGTAGACCTTACAGTGAAATGCTTACAGTGAAATGTGTGTGTGTGTGTGTGTGTGTGTAGGTGTTAGTCAGGCTTATTGAGGTAGTATATACATGTAGGTATTGTTAAAGTGACTATGCATATATGATGAACAGAGAGTAGCAAAAAGAGGGGTTGGCAGGTGGTGGGACACAATGCAGATAGCCCGGTTAGCCAATGTGAGGGAGCACTGGTTGGTCAGACCAATTTAGGTAGTTTGTACATGAATGTATAGTTAAAGTGACTAAGCATATAAGATATACAGAGAGTAGCAGCAGCGTAATAGAAAAGAGGGGTTGGGGGGGGGCACACAATGCAAATAGTCCGGGTAAACATTGGTTACCTGTTCAGGAGTCTTATGGCTTGGGGGTAAAAACTGTTGAGAAGCCTTTTTGTCCTAGACTTGGCACTCCTGTACCGCTTGCCATGCGGTAGTAAAGAGAACAGTCTGACTGAGGTGGCTGGGGTCTTTGACAATTTTTAGGGCCTTCCTCTGACACCGCCTTGTGTAGATATCAGCATGGCAGATGTGTTGCTACCTACCCTCACCACCTGGGTGCGGCCTGTCAGGAAGTCCAGGATCCAGTTGCAGAGGGAGGTGTTTAAGTCCCAGGATCCATAGCTTGGTGATGAGCTTTGAGGGCACTATGGTGTTGAACACTGAGCTGTAGTCAATGAACAGCATTCTCACATAGGTGTTCCTTTTGTCCAGGTGGGAAAGGGCAGTGTGGAGTGCAATAGAGACTGCATCATCTGTGGATCTGTTTGGGCGGTATGCAAATTGAAGTGGGTCTAGGGTGTCTGGGATAATGGTGTTGATAACACAGGATTTAACTGTGTTTACCACACTGCATGTATTAGCATTCCTTTCTCCTCCTCATGCTGTGGGACATTTAAATGCTTGACTTTCAATCTTTTGTATATGGATTCTGTAGAACGGATTTAAATCAATACATGTCTGCAATTAAACTTAAGCACTAGCTCCAGTCGATTTTGCTCTTCCCGCTCAGGGCCATATTTCATGCCACATTCATCCCATTTTGGTTTAATGTTGGCAACAACAGAAAATACCTTCCGCTTCCATTCTTGGTTGTAATGCTGTCTGCAACACATTGACTAACAGCCTTACCACTTTACATCAATACATATTTCATGTCTGAAACATTGTGGGCTTGTAATTCATGTTCCAATATTTATGGGTATTCACAACAATCTGATTACAATTTGCACGAGCTATGATATGCCATAAAAACTGAAACGCTTACACATACTAAGTGACACAAGCATCTGTTATCCTATGGAAAATCCAACTTGGAACCCCTTCAGTCAGGACTATGGAAGCCTGGCAGATAAGAGTCTGTGTGGGTTCTGAAACGCTTATTTCTTTCAGCTCGACAACATCCCTCATGGGGAATACATCATGACCATATTGTGGTTGAACCGTGCTGAACCATGCATTTATTACCAATAACCAGCATCTCATGACGGAGACGTGTCACACATCATCCGCAACAGAGTCATAGTCCTTCTCTAACAAGGTGGTTGGTGTGTTTCATGAGGCTAAACTTATCACAGTGACTAACTCATCTCTTCAACAGATCTGCCACAATGGGAAGACACAGCCTTCGACACTACCTTTGACAATAGCAAACATAACATAAGTCTTGTGAATAACCATGGCAGTCCTCGGGTGTCATGATCATTTAAGCAAATATACTGTACAAGTGAATTGTCACTGTACACCCTAAATCCCCAAAATCACGCCATTGCGGCTTTGTGATATGTCATTTCCCCTGACCTCATTCCTTGTCCTGTGTGCAAAAATCAGGTTGATGACACAATTTCCCAGCTTGCCTGCCGGGAGCTCTGCTGTCCTTGCACAGCCCTTTTCCCTTTGAGAGAGGAGGAGACTATACAGCACAGGTCCAACGTGTGACTGACGCCCTGCTAGTCCCAACACATCTCAGCCTGACCCTGATAGACCCATATAGACTCCATTTCAACAAGCTTCATCTCTATGCGCTGTCCCCTTGCCATAAATCATTGTTAATTACACATCAGGCAAATATGTGGAGCTCTAGAGTTACTGGCTACAGAAACTGGAGCCCGGAGGTGCTCTGTCACAGTTAGCCCAGCAGCTTCTTAGATTGCCACGCAATATCCCCTGACGTTTAGCACAGCAGCAGCCACCGGATTGACAGTCCACCAGCCATACTTCATACTAAGTACCAATATACCAATTTGCAACATCAACGCTAACTTTACCCAGCCCAGTAATAAGCATCTTCAACTTGGAAGGAGGAAAAAAAACAAGCCACTTCACAAGACATTAGAGAGAAGGATAACTGGACATGAAGAAAGCTGATTCCTGGCATACAGATGGAGGATCTTAATTTGAGCTGGTTTGCCTTGCTCAGCAGGAAAATAATCCTACAGCAATAAGAAATGTGAATTATTTTGTGGATTATAATTTATGGACATTTATTTACAGGTTGATACATTTTTCGTAAGTGAAAATCAAGTCTGAAATTTCAAATGGAAATTACAAACTTCAGAAGCCTTTTAAAATTCTAATACAAGTGTTACATTTCCTGCATTGCAGGAATGTTCTCTGGCAACAGGGTGATCAAATAAAAATCCTACATCTGTAGTGTACTGTAGTTGATGGGGAAAAGACAGATTCCTGTTGATGTGCATCTCCTCTCAGCCACTACAGCTCACCTCTCTCCGGCTGAGAGAGAGAGTACTCATGGGTTGCCTGGCTAGCCAGAGGTATAGTGGACCTTTTCTACTCTTATCTCAATAGATCCACATCAACGAGTGGCTGGGCAAAACAATGGGTGGCAAATTCCATTCATGCATGAGCCATCTTGTTTTACCGGTGTAATATCTGGAGGTTGCGTTGCAGCATAATTAATAAGTTGCAACAAAAAAATACATAGTTAGTCATTTATGTGACGTATTACTTGTACGTTACATATGTGATGTATTAGGGGAACTGACCTAGTCAGTGGCATAACTGATCGCATTCAATCAAAATTAGTCTTCCGCATTTAACCCAAATCCTCTGAATCAGAGAGGTGCGGGGTGGGCTGCCTTAATCGATGTCCATGTGATCAGTGCCCAGGGAGCATTTGTTGGGGGTTAACTGCCTTGCTCAAGGGCAAAACAGCAGATTTTTCCACCTTGCCAGCTCAGGGATTCAAACGAGCAACCTTTTGGTTACTGGCCCAATACTCTTAATCGCTAGGCTACCTGCCAAGGAACAGAAACCTAACATGGAACTAAAGTAATCCATACTGTTCCAGAACAGAACCGGTTAATAACGTTCCAGGCATTTATTCCTGTCCCACAAAAAACATGCAACAAAGTGCCTGTGCAAAGTCCTCACTCTGTCACTCAGAAACCTATTCCATTGTCTGCCTGCCAGCTGTGAATCTTTGCTAGTGTTTGAGCGTATTTAGGCTATCTGCTCCTCTCCCCTTTGAAGCACAGGCTACTGTACTGACGTTAGCACATTCTACTGTACCGATGTTAGCACAGGCTACTGTACTGGCTTTACAATCGTGATTCAGAAGATAGGGAGAGAGATTTTCAATTAGTTAGAGAAGAATGGATGAACTTTTTCAAATCTAGTTATGGATACTATAGGCCAACTATATGTCAGTTACATCTTGCACCATAGGCTAAACTTGTCTGTCAATCATAATGTAATGATGAACTATATGTAAAACAGTTGATTTCACAGTACTACATTTCTTTCTTTTTTACCGGTTCAGAACTTTATTTTGCTGGTTGGAAACAGTAGAATGGAATGAAAAAAATTGTGGTTCTGTTTAGAACGAAATAATAATTGGAAAATAATTTTAGTACCAACCCCTGCTTATTACTTATAAAAACATCCTCCTGTAGCATATCCCTCGTCCTTCCCCTGAATGTCAGAGTGAACCTGTCTAAGAGACAAGAGTATGAGGTGATTAAATTCCTCCCTTCAGTCACACAGCTTCAACACATAGGGGAGATCACAAGTCAAGGTCAACACACACTCCAAAGCCCAGCTCTGCTCTTGTGTGTGTGTGTGTGTGTGTGTGTGTGTGTGTGTGTGTGTGTGTGTGTGTGTGTGTGTGTGTGTGTGTGTGTGTGTGTGTGTGTGTGTGTGTGTGTGTGTGTGTGTGTGTGTGTGTGTGTGTGTGTGTGTGTGTGTGTGTGTGTGTGTGTGTGTGTGTGTGTGTGTGTGTGTGTGTGTGTGTGTGTGTGTGTGTGTGTGTGTGTGTGTGTGTGAAGTTTGACATGTGGTGGTGGGAAAAGAAAGGAGAGGGAAGGATAGGCTGGAGAACATCAGCATGTCAGCCTGTAGTCTATTTCAATGACACTCGGTAGGATGAAAAGCAATGAGCTGCTGACTGCTTAATAAACTGGGAGCTTACACTGCAGTATGGTCTTAACTATGATTCATTACTGTCTCTGGGATCCTCTATGAAAATAAAAGTGGAGCCTGAGGAGGCGTCTGCTGGATTCCGGCCCTGCTAAATTGCTGTAAATTGCCTCTGCATTACACGTCAAGACTTTGTGTGGAGTTTCTGTCTCTCTTTTGTTTTTAAAAATATATGAAACGAAGAACTTTACAATCATCCTGGGTAGCTATAGAATCATCCTGGGTAGCTATAGAATCATCCTGGGTAGCTATAGAATCATCCTGGGTAGCTATAGAATCATCCTGGGTAGCTATAGAATCATCCTGGGTAGCTATAGAATCATCCTGGGTAGCTATAGAATCATCCTGGGTAGCTATAGAATCATCCTGGGTAGCTATAGAATCAGTTAGAATCATCCTGGCTATTTTTCATTTATTTATTCAGATTTGTTAATTGGATTTTATTTATTTATTCATTTGTTTCTTTTCTTCACAGACATAATTAGAAAGGTAGATATCAATGGCTTATCTCAAAGTCACGGTAGGTAAATGTCATTTTACGACACATCTGCTGTTGAAAATGTTCTCTTCCTCTGGAACACTACACATACACATACAAAGGAGTCAATGGAACGTACAGATTGGGCACATTCAACAAATATGATCTAACAAAGTGGATATTTGTCAAATCCTTAATGATTTATGCATTGTCTCTTTTTTCGCTGCATAACATGTAGGAGTTCAGAAGAAGTGACTGCTAAATGCTCACTCCCGTTTTGTATTAGCTGGGTAGCATAGCTTGCGTACAAAAATCGGGGGTAGCAGTCCAACTAGTTTTTAACTGTAATGCAGTTGATTGGTAACGATTACATGAAAATACCTCTACATAGTGTGAAATACATAAATCATACCTTAAATCAGGGATGGGCAACTCCAGTTTCCAGGGGCCTGTTTAGAATGCAATTATACTGAGTACAAATATCAACTCAACATGTAACAATTTCAACGATTTGACTGTTACAGTTCATGAGGAAATCAGTCAATTTAAATAAATAAATTAGGCCCTAATCTATGGATTTCATATGAAGACAGATATGCACCTGCTGGTTACAGATACCTTAAAAAATGGGCCTCACAATGGCTCTCAGAATCTAGTTGCGATCGTTTTGTACATTCAAATTGCCAATCAATAAAATACAATTGTGTTTGTAGTCCATAGGTTATGCCTGCCCATACCACAACCCCACCGCCACCATGGGGCACTCTGTTCACAATGTTGACATCAGCAAACCGCTTGCCCGCATGACACCATACTCATGATCTGCGATTGTGAGGCCGTTTGGACGTACTGCCAAATTCTCTAAAATGACACTGGAGGTGGTTTATGGTAGAGGAATTAACAATCAATTCTCTGCCACAGCTCTGGTGGACATTCCTGCAGTCAGCATGCCAATAGTGCGCTCCCTCAAAACTTGAGACATCTATGGCATTGTGTCTAGAGGTCTAGATAGGCCTTTTATTGTCCCCAGCACAAGGTGCACCTGTGTAAAGCTGTTTAATCAGTTTCTTGATATGCCACACTTGTCCGGTGGATGGATTATCTTGGAAAAGGAGAAATGCTCACTAACAGGGATATTAACAATATTTGAGAGAAATAAACTTTTTGTGCATTTGGAAAATCTCTGGGATCTTTTATTTCAGCTCATGAAACGTGGGACCAACACCAAATGTTGCATTTATATTTTTTGTTCAGTGTAGTTTAATCACCTAGTTATTGGGAAAGAGTGTGATACCACTCTGGCCCCTGAGGACTGGAGTGCCCATCCCTGCCCTAACAACCCATAATATCACACGCCATTTAATTTCTGAGAGCCTTTATGAGCCACGTATCCATAGCATCTTCTAGAATGTCTCAAGCATTTCTAATTATCACAAAGAGGAAGTTGCCGCTATATTCGCACTTTAATTGGTAACATTAAAAAGCAAAGGGCGGTGCATATCAACCGAGGAAAGCCAGCTGGGGAGGTCAGCTGGCGAATTGTGAGGAGAATAAAGGAGAAAGCTTGATACATATAGGACATACTACACTACTGCACCATGATTAGGGCATTGGGGCGGGAATAATTAGGGAGGAATTGTTGGGTAACTCCTTGTCTTACAGTAGTGCGTCCCTTCATTACACCCTATTAGATCAGAGGTAAATGCTCACAGAAATGGACCTCGCAATAAAGCTCTCACATTATTCCTCTGAGTATATATGAGATGATCTATTATTCTTACTGCTGGCTGGCCTGAATATTATTCTCATTTTTGTTAGCTAAAGGAGCAGAACAGAGTCTGGGGGTAGTAATAGGGCTTCCTCTCACTGTTAATTAGTGAGGGAAGGTTGGAGGGGAGGAGGGATATTTAACTTGTCATGGACATGCCCCAAGGCCATCGTATAGGTGAAGAGAAAACATGACATCCTTGCTGATCTTGGAGTTATGGTACGAGCAACCAAGGCTAGAAACAATAACATGACCGTGGTAATAGCTACTGCAAATGAACAACACGCAATCATATCAAAACAACCCTGAACCTTGTTTTAAAATCTAAGATAAAATACCCTTGCTTTACTTTCTCCTTTTACAGCCTAACCTTGCAAACAGAATCTAATGGCCACAGTCTGACTATAACAGTATACAATTTTAAAAAATGGGTAATTCCCGGATGAAAGGCAAACACACCAATTAAAAGTGTTACTTTTTCCTTGAATCAGACTGAGAGCCTCTCAGTGGAGAGGGTCAAAAGACTCAAGTTCCTTGGCATGCACATCACCAAGGACCAAGGACCTGAAGCAACAGCGCCTCTTCACCCTCAGAAGGCTGAAGAAATTCATCATGGCCCATAAGACCCTCACGAACTTCTACAGAAGCACCATCGAGCGCATTCTATCAGGCTGCATCACCGACTGGTATGCCAACTGCACCGCCCTCAACCGCATGGCTCTCCAGAGAATGGTTTGTTCAGCCCAACGCATCACCGGGGGCACATTGCCTGGCCTCCAGGACATCTTCAGCACCAGGAGTCATAGGAAGGCCAAGGAGATCATCAAGGGCCTCAGCCACCAGAGGCATGGCCTGTTCACCTTGCTGATTTCTTTTGATTTCTTTTGATTTTCCCATGATGTCAAGCAAAGAGGCACAGAGTTTGAAGGTAGGCCTTGAAATACATCCATAGGTACACCTCCAATTGACTCAAATGATGTCAATTAGCCTATCAGAAGCTTCTAAAGCCATGACATAATTTTCTGGAATTTTCCAAGCTGTTTAATGGCACAGTCAACATAGTGTATGTAAACGTCTGACCCACTGGAATTGTGATACAGTGAATTACAAGTGAAATAATCTGTCTGTAAAGAATTGTTAGAAAAATTACTTGTGTCATGCACAAAGTACATGTCCTAACCGACTTGCCAAGACTATAGTTTGTTAACAAGAAAATTGTGTAGTGGTTGAAAAATGAGTTATAATGACTCCAACCTAAGTGTATGTAAACTTCTGACTTCAACTGTATACTCTGGACTCTAGACATAGCTTTTACTGATATTGCTCATTCTGATATGTTTAAACTTTTGGGATCAAATCAAATCCAAAACAAATTGTATTTGTCACATACACATGGTTAGCAGATGTTAATGCGAGTGTAGCAAAATGCTTGTGCTTCTAGTTCCGACAATGCAGTAATAGCCAACGAGTAATCTAACCTAACAATTTCACATCAACTACCTTATACACACAAGTGTAAAGGGATGAAGAACATGTACATAAAAATATATGAATGAGTGATGGTACAGAACGGCATAGACAAGATGCAGTAGATGGTATAGAGTACAGTATATACATATGAGATGAGTAATGTAGGGTATGTAAACATACTAAGTAGCATTGTTTAAAGTGGCTAGTGATACATTTTTTACAACAATTTTTCCATTAGTAAAGTGGCTGGAGTTGAGTCAGTATGTTGGCAGCAGCCACTCAATTTTAGTGGTGGCTGTTTAACAGCCTGATGGCCTTGAGATAGAAGTTGTTTTTCAGTCTCTCTGCTGCTTTGATGCACATGTACTGACCTCGCCTTCTGGATGATAGTGGGGTGAACAGGCAGTGTCGGGTGGTTGTTGTCCTTGATGATCTTTATGACCTTCCTGTGACATCGGGTGGTGTAGGTATCCTGGAGGGCAGGTAGTTTTCCCCTGGTGATGTGTTGTGCAGAACTCACTACCCTCTGGAGAGCCTTACGGTTGTGGGCGGATCAGTTGCCATACCAGGTGGTGATATACTCCGACAGGATGCTCTCGATTGTGCATCTGTAAAAGTTTGTGAGTGCTTTTGGTGACAAGCCGAATTTCTTCAGCCTCCTGAGGTTGAAGAGGCGCTGCTGCGCCTTCTTCACCACGCTGTCTGTGTGGGTGTACCAATTCAGTTTGTCCGTGGTGTACGCCGAGGAACTTAAAACTTACTACCCTCTCCACTACTGACCCGTCGTTGTGGATAGGGGGGTGTTCCCTCTGCTGTTTCCTGAAGTCCACAATCATCTCCTTTGTTTTGTTGACGTTATTTTCCTGACACCACACTCCAAGGGCTCTCATCTCCTCCCTGTAGGCCGTCTCGTCTTTGTTGGTAATCAAGCCTACCACTGTAGTGTCGTCTGCAAACTTGATGATTGAATTGGAGGCGTGCATGGCCACGCAGTCGTGGGTGAACAGGGAGTGCAGGAGAGGGCTCAGAATGCACCCTTGTGGGGCCCCGGTGTTGAGGATCAGTGGGGTGGAGATGTTGTTTCCTACCCTCACCACCTGCGTGCAGCCCGTCAGGAAGTCCAGTACCCAGTTACACAGGGCGGGGTCGAGACCCAGGGTCACGAGCTTGATGACGAGCTTGGAGGGTACTATGGTGTTGAATGCTGAGCTGTAATCAATGAACAGCATTCTCACATAGGTATTCCTCTTGTCCAGATGGGTTAGGGCAATGTGCAGTGTGGTTGCGATTTCGTCGTCTGTGGACCTATTGGGACGGTAAGCAAATTGGAGTGGGTCTAGGGTGTCAGGTAGGGTGGAGGTGATATGGTCCTTGACTAGTCTCTCAAAGCACTTCATGACGGAAGTGAGTGCTACGGGGCGGTAGTCGTTTAGCTCAGTTACCTTAGCTTTCTTGGGAACAGGAACAATGGTGGCCCTCTTGAAGAATGTGGGAACAGCAGACTGGGATCAGGATTGATTGAATATGTCCGTAAACACACCAGCTAGCTGGTCTGCGCATACTCTGAGGACGCGGCTGGGGATGCAAGTCTGGGCCTGCAGCCTTGCGGGGGTTAACACGTTTAAATGTTTTACTCACATCAGCTGCAGTGAAGGAGAGTCCGCAGGTTTTGGTAGCGGGCCATGTCAGTGGCACTGTATTGTCTTCAAAGCGAGCAAAGAAGTTTTTTAGTTTGTCTGGGAGCAAGACGTCCTGGTTCGCTACGGGGCTGCTTTTCTTTTTGTAATCCGTGATTGACTGTAGACCGTGCCACATACCTCGTGTCTGAGCCGTTGAATTGCGACTATTCTTTGTCTCTATACTGACGCTTAGCTTGTTTGATTGCCTTGCGGAGGAAATAGCTACACTGTTTGTATTCGGTCATGTTTCCAGTCACCTTGCCCTGGTTAAAAGCAGTGATTCGCTCTTTCAGTTTCGCACAAATGCTGCCATCAATCTACGGTTTCTGGTTTGGGAATGTTTTAATAGTTGCTGTGAGTACGACATCTCTGATGCACTTGCTAATAAACTCGCTCACCGAATCAGCGTATTCGTCAATGTGGTTTGACACAATGCGGAACATATCCCAATCCACGTGATCGAAGCAATCTTGAAGCGTGGAATCATATTGGTCGGACCAGCATGTTTTGTTAGGTATTACTGGAAACTAGAAACATAAGCATTTCACTGCATCTACGAAAACATCTGCAAATCTATGAATGCAACTGATAAACTTTGATTTTTTTCAGTGAGAGGTTACTTTGACAGTATTAATATGTTCTGATTTATCACAACTTCCTGCGGGTCACTTCCTCTTGTTCCTCCTTGTTGTGCTGCAGTGAGTAAGCAGCTGCATCTTCATAAAAGTAATGAGAAAATGCCTCTTACTGACAAATGTATTGAAGTACCAATTTACTGGCCAAGCCTGCTGCAGGTTATGTTTAAGATGCAAATGTGTGAGGGGGAGTTAGTGTTTACGACTGGGTCATTAACAAGGAGCACATTGTGCATTTGCATTTTGAGTGTCTCTGTTTATGGAGGCTGGATGACAAACTGAACATCTTCTTACCATCAACGTCCTCCACCTCTGACAGAGAGCTCTATCTTCCCATGACAACATCAACATCATCTGGCTCAGACTGGTTTCAGGTAACAACAAGATTGAAACAGGTGGCTGTTACACTATATATACAAAAGTATGTGGACATCTCTTCAAATGAGTGGATTTGGCTATTTCAGCCACACCTGTTGCTGACAGGAGTATAAAATCGAGCACACAGCCATAGACAAACATTGGCAGTAGAATGGCCTTACTGAAGAGATCAGTGACTTTCAACGTGGAACCGTCATAGGATGCCACCTTTCCAACATGTCAAATTTCTGCCCTGGTCAACTGTACGTGCTGTTATTGTGAAGTGGAAACATCTAGAAGCATCAACGGCTCAGTTGCAAAGTGGTAGGCCACACAAGCTCACAGAACGGGACCACTGAGTGCTTAAGTGCGTAGCACATACAAATAGTCTGCCCTTGGTTGCAACACTCACTACTGAGTTCCAAACGGCCACTGGAAGCAACGTCAAATGAAAACTGTTTGTCAGGAGCTTCATGAAATGGGTTTCCGTACCCGAGCAGCCGCACACAAGCCTAAGATCAATGCCAAGCGTCAGCTGGAGTGGTGTAAAGCTCCCTGCCATTGAACTCTGGAGCAGTAGAAACTCTTTCTCTAGAGTGATTAATCACACTTCACCATCTGGGTTTGGCGGATGCCAAGAGAACGCTACCTGCCCCAATGCATAGTGCCAACTGTCAAGTTTGGTGGAGGTGGAATAACGGTCTGGGGCTGTTTTCTTGGTTCGGCCTCGGACCCTTAGTTCCAGTGAAGGGAAATCCACATAATTTTGATCATGTAGTGTATATAATCCACATATTCAACAAACATAAAAGCAGTTGGTATCAGTTGCCCTGTGACCTAACATAAAACGTGTTGGTAGCAGATAGAATATACTAAATGCATTAAAAGTAAGGTTCCAACAGGTCATCTGATAAATATGTAGACTATGAAAGAAATCAAATACACACTGAACAAAATGTATATATTTGTATAATATAAGCAAATAAGAACTCACTTTTGGTCAAAGACCAAGAAATGTCTTCAGGTGAATTGTTTGCTGTGTGCATGGTGTGTGTTGCCCATCTTGGTTACCTTATGCCCGCCTGACCTGCCAGCTGATTTGGCAGCATTCTTGCCTAGGCCCCTGGCCACTTTGATAGTTGAATTGATTTTATATTGGATAATTAACAACATTGAGTCCCAGATCTGTTTCTGCTGTCTTACCAGTTCCTATTCTCATTGTCACGATTTTAGAAAACCGTAATCTTATGATGGTGTGTTCTCTATCTCCTTTGGTGTATTCATAGTACTGAATCTTAATAACAAGGACCCCTTGAGAATCCAACTTTGAACCACATTTAGAAACACACAGTGTGCAGAATTCAATAACCGAACAGCTCCAGGTAATGGGAAATGGAATCACTTTATTCTGGGTTCCTGTGCCTCCAAAGACTTAACAATCTAGCCCAGGGGTTTCAAACACCCGGGGTCCAATCCGGACCGTGGAGTTTCTTCACTGTTTCCAGCTCGCTAATAATCACCCAAATGAAAGCTAGACAGTCAGGGAGCATCGGAAATTCCTAAACTATGGATAGAGGAATTTTTGGGCAGATTTTGACAGCGAGGAAATATAAGCAATTTTCAGTGAGGACATTCAAACCTCGTTGAAGACTGAATTTGGCCCCTGGGGCATGAGTTTGACACCTCTACTCTAACCAGTGAGGAAATCTGCTGCTCATATTTAGGGGAAATTCTCCAATTACAGTAGTCATGGAGGAATGGGAAAGACAGAAATAAAAATATGACTTAGTAACACCTTTATTCGTTTGACACGTAATGATAAAGCAACTGAGACAAGGAATTACAAACACATTAGCTCATTCTCCTAAGCCCTGAGAAATATTAGCACAGTTGGAGAACATTCATTTATGAATAAATAATGGTGGAACAGTTTATGAGGAGGGCATCTGGCTTCATATTTTGTATTAGCTGCTGCGCTCCTACAGCAATGTATCATGATAAAAAGGATTCATGGAGGCAATATGGCACGGCAGTTATTCTAAAATATGGTTTTCAATTCCTCTCAAACAACAATGGAGAAGGAGGGTAGAGGTACGAGCCTTGAGACCATGATCAGAGAACTTAGAACTGACATCATTCATTCGGCAATGGTTGATCACATCAATGGATGCTACGTTCTATTAGTTTTTCATTAGCCTCAGTCTATATTTGCAGTGCAGCGACAGTGGTTGTCAGGGTAGATACTGTATAGTGCTATCCTTTCATACTGTAGATAAGGATTGTTCTCTTGCTCTACCCTTGCCTTGCATACAAACCTTTCAGTGAAACACAAGTATTTTGGTCTGTGCTAAATGTTGATTTGTTTTACAATGCAATACTAATGCATCAAGACAGTGCATTTGTTGTGAATCTCAAAGACAGACTTGCCTGCAAATGCACAAAGAAAAAACATCCTCATACAGGTAGTATAATGGGCAAAAAAAAGCCTTAAACAATGTGACAGAGTAGGAAAGTTGCCAAGCCAACAGCATCATTGTTTGTGCTGTTAGATTGTTGGCAGAACATAAACTCTGTTGTCATAAACAAATCTCACACAGAGGCGCTGACCTCGCCTCGTCTGATTGACAGGTCCAGGTAATTCTTATCACCCTGAGTGAGTGCATCTCACACAGCTGTCAAAGTCGTTGAAACCTGAGGTCTGAGCAATTGAAAACCTATTGAGTATCCCATCTGTGGAGATCTGCATCCTCTGACCTGTGTTATTGAGGGTTATCATACCTGTTTGATCGCTCAGCAGCACACGCAGCATGCTCACTACCAACACAGCAGGAAGAGAAACATGGAACGTTAATCACACGTTGTGTGTACCCAGCAGCAGAACCAATACAATATATTTACGGTGTATGACTGTAGTTGGTGTTTAAAAAAAATTAAAATAAATTAACCTTTATTTAACTAGGCAAGTCAGTTAAGAACAAATTCTTATTTTCAATGACGGCCTAGTAACAGTGGGTTAACTGCCTGTTCAGGGGCAGAACGACAGATTTGTACCTTGTCAGCTTGGGGGTTTGAACTTGCAACCTTCCGGTTACTAGTCCAACGCTCTAACGACTAGGCTACCCTGCCGTGTTGGTGGTGGTAGGGATCACCAGAAATAACCTCTGAAGCGCTATCTATCACACCACTTGGTTGCTCCACTAGACTGGAGAGTCCTGGTAGGTATCCAGACAGATCTCCCTGATTGATCACCATACAGCAGACATGTGTGCAGGAGAGTAGGTGGGGTGAGCCTTAGCAATATAACAAAATACAAATCTGGTCTCAGAACATTTTGTGTTATTCTGTAGGTAAATCCGAGACCCTCCGTTTAGTATATGTTACGATTTAGCAAAATGTACAATATGTTACAAATTTGCAAAACGTACAATACATTACGAATTTGCAAAACGTACAATACATTACGAATTTGCAAAACGTACAATACGTTACGAATTTGCAAAACGTACAATATGTTACGAATTTGTAAAACGTACAATACATTACGAATTTGCAAAACTTAGATACATTACGAATTTGCAAAACGTACAATACATTACGAATTTGCAAAACGTACAATACATTACGAATTTGCAAAACGTATGATATGTTACGAATTCAAATTTGTTGTGGCTAACGTTAGCTAGGTGGCTAGGTCGCTAATGCTAACATTAGCTAGCTGGCTAACATTAACTACGCTAGGAGTTAGAGTTAAGGTTAGTTGTTAGGTTACAGAGTTAACTTTAATACAGGAAAATCTATCCTGATTTTGGCTTGTCACTTTTACCCCTAGCTACATGTACATATTACCTAAACTATCTCGTTCCCCTGCACATTGACTAGGTACCGGTACTCCTTGTTATTTATTGAGTTACTATTTTCTATATTTGAATATATAAGATATGTACTGGCTGAAATGCAATCTTACTCTTTGAGATATATACATTTAAGTGACTGGGATTATTGCAAATTACTCCAAAAATCATTCTATAATTGTGGGGAACCGATTGAAAACAAACCTCTTGAAAGTAGAACACCATAGCATTACTATTTGGCCTGTTCATGTGCCAGCAAATCTATATTAAAATCAGTCCATGGTTTGGATGGTAAAGATAGCAATCAGTAACAAACAGTCTGTCTGTCTCTACGCTGGGTTAATCTTTGTGTATCTGTTTCTTCAGATAACACCAGATAAACTTGTGAAGGAAATTGTACCAAGGCATTATCGAAATGATAATGTTACATGTTGTTTTTTTGCTAGTGTGGTAGTTCTTTTTCAGGTGGTATACAGCTTCTGAGACTAGATGTAGAAGTAACATGGTAAATGAGAATCTCACGAGACACTCAAATTGGCATGATATGTTACGTTTGGTATGGTTACATAAGACAGAATGTTACTTATGCCAAAAACAAAAGGAGGGTGGCTGGGTGGGCGTATAACGCGAACATCTAGCAACCAAAGGTTGCATGTTCAAACTGTATTATGGACAGCTTTAGGTAATTTGCAACTTTGCAACTACTTACTACTTTTTAGAAACTTTGCAACTACTTAGCATGTTAGCTAACCCTTCTCCTAAACAAAACCTTAACACTTTAACCTAACCATAACCCTTTAACTTAACTCCTAACCTTAACCCTAAATTTAATCCCTAAGCTAGCTAATGTTAGCCACCTAGCTAAAGTTGCATTGGTCACCTAGCTAAAGGTAGCCACAACAAATTGTCATTCGTAACATATAAGAATTGTAATTTATAACATAAGAATTGCAATTCGTAACATATCATAATAATTGTAATTCACAACACATCATATTAATTGTAATTCGTTACATATACAAAATGGATGATGGACATCCACAAATTCATTCATACCATAAGTAAAATTTCATCCTAATTTGAGAATCTTGGATTTTCGTTTACTATGTTACATATACCCCTGAGTCCAGGTTGGAGGATTAGATGAGGGCCTCACCATGCTGGGTGCCATTCAGTGGTCATAATTAGGGATATCACATGGCCTTCAGCCAGGGGTTCCACACCACCACTGGGAATAGTTTTCCAACACACACACACACACACACACAGACACACACACACCAGCAAGGAGGATGTCAGCCATCAATCTGGGAGCTGTCAGCTGTGACCCGCTGGAACCCGTCACAGCAGAGAAATCTTCCAAATGAAATCAAACAGTCCCTCTCTCCATGGTGACATTTTCAATGGCCAGTGTCTGTAGCGATCTTGCTCTGAATGTCAGCCTGTGAAGGGTTGATTGACTAGTGTTGGGGAAGAGAGGCTAACAAACAAGTAGTATGAGAAAGTACAAGAGGAGAAAGAAAGAATATCCTGACATTGATGTGACAGATTGATGTGCACTAACTAGCAATGACAAGCACTGTTATGGATAGTGGAGATGAGGAGGAAACAAAAAAAGACTCCTTAGAGAGAAATGACCAGAGAGTTCAAGACTGCAGAAAAAAATGGATTGTACCCAGGGTGGCACATGCTTCCTAAAATCATACATTTTTGTTCAAACTACATTCCCTACAGTAGATCATCTCTATAGATAATCTGCTTTACAATGTTTTACTGTACTTCAGACCAGCTATGAGCAAGACACTTGGGAAACCAATAAAATTGTGACATGATTGCTACTGTTTCTCAGAGTTGTGTGCTGCCCCCCTCGACCACCCTACATCACATAAGATGAGCCAGTAGTGTAACTTGGCTTATCTCTGGGCCCTTAGTAACGGTGCGCCCGGTGCGGTGACCGTCTTTAATAATCTATAGCTACAGACAGGTTCATGTTGCTGACCTTTAGCTGAGCTGCCACATGCATATTCAGCCCAGGTTCTTGCACTCCTTCACTACTGCCTCTCTGTCTACGTTTTCCCAGAGCTCTTACCGTGAATTCCAACCTGCTACTCCAGCCCTCAAGAATCAATTACTATCGATTTTCTTACAAAGTTCCCCACACTCTCTAGAGCAGAGTCAAAAGACGGGACAAAGGAGATAAAACCGCATGTGAATTACTAAAGTAACTTGCCCTTTACTGTGGGAGACTGATATTATTGAGTGTGAAGAGTACGACGTCGGTTCCACTCTGCTTCAAAGCACGGAGAATGTGAGTAAATGGCACCCTCTGCTAAGTGTGGGGACATTTTAAATGGCTTGCCTTCTGGAGCTCTGCCAAGCCACAAATCCCTTATTATGGCATGGTATGACATGGTGTACAGAAATGCAGGGAGATATGCCTGTGCAAAGACAACCAAGAAGGGCTCTTCTTATACTCATCTGGCTTCACTCTGGCATGGTTTTGGCAACCCACACGTTGTTTATTGCAAAATGCTAATGAAACTAGTGTGCCATTTCTCTTCCAGCAATCTCAGCTAGAGGGCAACAAGTACCCTGGGGAGGGCCTCCATTGATCAATATTCAACTCATTTTCCTGAGTTTCAACGTTAGTCCGCCATTGGATAAAAAACCCAGCATGACAGATTATTTTTTGGTCAGCACAGTGATTAGATTACTGGGCTGTTATTTCGATGAGGTCTGGCACTGGTGGGAGTGGGACTCGTTCACAACACTTATTGTTCAAACAACATTTCCAATCACACTTCTATTTTTTCCCCCTGGCGTCACCGTTAAAGAACATCCATCCTGATTCTCTCTCATGCCTACAGCTGGAATCTTAGACAGTGACATCAGTTTAAATGCATCCTCACAACCTGGACTGGCTGACAATAGAAGTGGTGGTGGATGTGTTGTGGGGGGAAATTGAGTAATATCTCGACAGATACTCCCAGTACATGAAAGGGATGTGGTTTTGTGTTCCAGGGGCATGTAGAGCTGCCAGACAGAGGAGAGGAACACAGCGGGGTGGTGGGAGGAGGTTGACAGATCATCTGGCCTGCTAGGCTCAGCCCTAATGGTCTGCAGATTACTTCAACAGAAGCTCTGGCCATTGGTCTTCATCATTAACTACAGGTTTATACTGGCTGAAAGGTAGAGAAGGCTGGCATCTGACCGCCCTGTAGGGAGAAGTCTCAGTGAGCAGAGCTGGTGAGAAGAAGGGGGCCGGGCCTACATAAAGATCCACCACCATATTTTACACTAGGTATGGGGTTATTTTCTGAATATGCATATTTCTTTTGATGTAAAACCCACCACTGGTGTGCGTGGCCAATGAGTTCTATTGTCATGTCATCTGAACCAAAGCACCGGTTCCAATCCAAGTGCCAATGCCTTTTAGCAAACTCCAGAGGGGTATACTACGAATCAGGTTTGAGTTAGCGAGGTCAACTCTGATAACCGGTCATACGATAGTGGCTCACCTTTTAGCCAGCCATTTCTATGGCAACGCATGCTTCAGAACTAACCTTCTCCAGGGTTCAGGCTAACTAACTTACCCTCAATGAGATGACTAAGCTGCGTATTGTGCACCAATGGAATCAGATTCCCTCACTCACAATCTCCTTCATTTGAGAAAGATGACTGGTTAAATATTATATTCATCAAAAGTGTTTTGTAAAAAAATGTTGTTGATGTTGATTTCGGGAACAATTTAAATGTGAAACGGCCACTCCTATGGTTTGATGGTTGCAGCATTGTCTCAAACAGTTTGGTCCTCGACCAGCCACTTGCAACATGCACGCGCAGTTACAAGCCTGCTAGAGTTAGCGGCAGGCAGGCGAGCAATTTCAACCCTCATAGTACGAATGAAGCCTGAGCTGGAATGTGCAGCTAACTGAAGCTGGCTAGCTTTATAAAAGCCTGAGTAGATCTAGTTTAATTTGTAGTATACCCCTCAGGCGTTTACATTTTTTGGATGACGTGAAAATAGGTCTTTAGCCTCGATATGGGTTTTGCATCTAAAGAAAGATGCAAATGCAGAAAAGAACATCATATAACTACTGTAAAATATGTTGTTGGATCTTTGATATTATGAGGCTATTTTGCTTACACTGGTCCTGGGACCCTCTTAGGGCGCATGAACCGCTAGCGGGACACCTACGACAACATCCGGTGAAATTGCAGAGCGCGAAATTCAAAATACAAAAATCGTAATATTAAACATTTATGAAAATACATAATTTAAAATATTAACTTCTTGTTAATCCAACCACGTTGTCAGATTTCAAAAAGGCTTTACAGCGAAAACATAACATGCGATTAGCTGAGGACAGCGCCCCTCATCAAAATACATTTCAACCAGCACAGGCATCACAAAATCACAAATTGTATTAAATAAATCACTTACTTTTGAAGATCTTCCTCTGTTTGCAATCCCAAGGGTCCCAGCTACACAATGACTGGTCGTGTTGTTTGATAAAGTCCTTTATATCCCCAAAAAAGTCTGTTTAGTTGGCGCCAATGATTCAGTAATCCACACGTTCAATATGCATACAAACGAATCCAAAACGTTACCAGTAAAGTTTGTCCAAACAAGTCAAACAATGTTTCTAATTCATCCTCAGGTACTCTAATATCTACATAAATATTATTGTTTAAGACAGAGAATAGTGTGTTCAATAGGGAAGATAAATAACGAAGAGCGCGCACCTCACTCACGCGCCAACAGGACTACTTTTCTAATAAGAGACACCTTGGAAAAACTACTTGGTCATTTTTCAAGAAACAAGCCTGAAACCCTGTCTAGACGGTTGACATCTAGTAGAAGCCATAGGAACTGCAATCTGGGTCCTATCTATTTGTATATCCTATAGGCTAGCATTGAAATGGTCTGTGACCTCAAAAACTAAATTATTTTCCTCTGGTTTTCGCCTGCCATATCAGTTTTGTTATACTCACAGACATTATTTTAACAGTTTTAGAAACTTCGGAGTGTCTATCCAATGGTACCAATTATATGCATATCCTAACCTCTGGGCCTGAGTAACAGGCAGTTTACTTTGGGCACATCACAGTGTTTAACTAAGTCATTCATAATTCCAAACATTGCCCTGTATGCCGAAGAAGTTAAGGTCAACAGCATCATGAACTTCACCCAGTACCAAGACATTTTAGCCAAAAACTTGGTTGCCTCTGCCAGGAGGCTGAAACTTGGCCGCAAGTGGATCTTCCAGCAAGACAATGACCCCAAGCACATATCAAAATCCACAAGTGAATGGTTCATTATTAACCACAAAATAAACATTTTTCAATGGCCATTTCAGTCTTCGGACTTGAACCCGATTGAAAACCTGTAGTTTGAATTGAAGAGCGCGGACGAAGGATATGGATAAAGATTATGTATGGAGGAACAGTCTACGATCTCTCCCAATGTGTTTCCAATCTCCAAACATTATTCAAAAAGGCTCAGTGCCATTATCATTGGAAGGTGAGGTATTGAAAGGTATGGAAAATAGTGGTACCAATAATTTTGACAACCATCTTGAGAAAAAAATATTTTACTTATTATAATTAATATATTTAATCTTTCTCTGAGCAATTGTATTAGTATAAAGTCTCATTTTCAAATGTTTTTGAGCATACAATATAGCTCAGTATGTATTATTTATTTTATAGTATTTTTTGCTCATCTTTATCAAGGGTGCCAATAATTTAGGACCCAACTGGAGATTAACACACACACTGGACATGAAATGTCAGTCCAGTTTGGAGTGGAGGATCTATTGCAAAACAATGAACAGAAGAAATGAAGTCATCAAATTATGAACTTCTGAAATCTATTCAGTAAAAAAAGTGTTTTAACTAAGATGCCAAACATTCTCTGAGCAGAGAATATCTGTGAGAAAAGATACTCCCAAGACTCAATAAAACACACGTGTTAATGTGTGATGAGATGAAAGCGGTACCATTTTCTGCAATGTGCAAATCGATTAGACATGCAAAACACTAATAAAAACACATTTACAAGCCCCTCAAGCCCTGACACTTCCCTGTTCGCTGCTTGCGATAATAAGCTTCAGAAATAGTTGCTCCAGACTTGGTACATAGCACCATCTTGTATCCATCTGTAAGAGCATGAAGCATTGACTTGTGATCTCATACACACTCACCAAGTCCATACACCACCACCAACATAATCTATAATGGAAGGGGGAGGATGGGAGATACGTATTTATTTTTTATATGTATCACGCAAAAAACACCATCAAATGCCGTTCATGCTGTCAATGTTGACTGTTGGGTTCTGAGTAACAAAAGGCTCTGCATAGACTCTGGATGGCTGCAGGAGGAGTGTGGACAATCCTGAAAATCTGGTTGGAAATTTAACTCCGTGCCAACATCAAGCACTACTGTAGATATTTAGCAGTCAGCACCCTGCTAAAGGCTCAGGTTTTTCTGACTGAATGGAAACAGCACTTTCAAATTAATTGCGGTACATGCATTTGATTCGTCCTAATGCAATGTAAGGCAGGGTCAGGGTGGAGGAAGGAACCAGGTATACCCTCACAATGAGAAAAAAACAATTATGTAAATAATCCCACAATTAAGTAGTAGGCTAATTACATGACACTGTAGAATTATACCAAATAAATTTGACCCGTTTTAGGATATTCAGTTGGACAACTGATGTCCAATGATCTGGCTTTACAGTGCAAAGCAAAAACATTCACAGGAGACAAGCTCCCTCTAGTGGGTCACAGTGGACAACATTATTTCATAATACTGGAGATATGTAAAAGATGTGTATTAAAAAGGGACCATGTACAATATAACACTGCTTTACATATTTTTTATTATTACATTTTACATGTTGTTTTTGCATTGGTAAACCAACATAATGTCTCTCTTTCAAAGAAATGCATTCTTTAAAAAAAAGAGAGAAAAAAATGCATTAAAAGTGCACATACGTCATAAACAAAACAAACAAATAAATTAACATAAGGTTTGACGCAGTCTCTTGCACTTTCCAAAACTTATTTCATCGTCAAATATTTTCCTGTACTCTTTTTGAACAACTTCCAGAACACTACAACTGTATAGATAACCACTAAGATAGTGTTATTGTAGTATTGTAGAAACGTGGGCTGTTGCCTGGTACTATTAGGTAGCCAGTATCTACAGTCCAGTGTGTCAATCAAGGAGAGAAGAATGAATCAAATTCCATATGACTGATTAATGACATGGTCTTTACATGATCTAATTAGCTACCACTAACTATGTCAGATGACCAAGACCAGGGCTCTCCAACCCTGTTCCTGTAGAGCTACCATCCTGTAGGTTTTCCCTCCAACCCTCATCTAGCACACCTTGCTGGTTGATCAGCTGAATCAGGTTACAACTGGGGTTGAAGCAGAAACCTACATGGAGGTTACCTCTCCAGGAACAGGCTTTGAGAGCCCTGCCCGAGTAGTAGTCTATGCCACAACAGGTGTCTTTATGGCAACTACAACAAGACCAAAATTGTTCTTTAAAAACAAAAAAACCCAATGGGAAACACTCCCATTGCTTAATAATGACATCCATCGATTAACTGACATGCCTTTCATACCTAAATCAAACAGTCAACCAGTTCATAGAAAATTGAAATGAGAGCAGAGTGCACAGGCAACACATGAGATGACTGGGCTAAAGATGGAGTCCATCTGTAGTGTTAATAATAAAGTCCTTGCTGGTGAACAAGAGGAAGACTGATAACCGGCTCTTTAAAAAGAGAGCACCCTTTGAACACGTACTCCAGCATAGTGGAAAACAATTAACATTTATTGACATAATGAACATGAATGTAAAAATAAAAAAAGGTAGAGACAATCCCTTAAAACAATCTTAAGACTAAATCCATTTAGTGTAAACTTAAGTTAGAAAACAAGACAAATACAAAATGTTCAGCATCTTAAAGATTTTGGGTTACATCCATTTCGCAATGTGGTAACATTCTCACATGTATAAAACATTTTTTTTAACAAAAATGAAAATCCTAAAACATACGTGTGCAATTAAAGCAATGGAAGACACAAACCATGCTCTCCATTGCTGGCATTTGGAAGATAGGATATATTGTACATTTACTCTCTGGTTCACATAGCAACAATCTATTGCATAGTTAAGGACATGCATGCGTTAGAATTATCATGCAATACTGCTTTCCACAGTGTTGAAATGGTTGTTTCCATCGATTGACATCACAGTGGCACAACCATCTATCTACTTAAAAGCCGAAAAGGATAATATTGTTGCAGGCAGCTGATTTCTCTGTGAAAGCAGATTTCACAAATAAAATATATTCAAAGATGAGGATGGGCCATAAAATAAAGCTTTTCATCACCTAAACGTTGACAATATTTTTTATGTCCATTTTGTGAAAGATGTGGTAAAATGTATTCGTAACATGGCAACAGGAGAATGTAACCGAACAGGTTTGGAACCCGGGTCATCAGTGAGACTCAAGATCATGATAAACTAGTCTAGGCCAAGACATTAAATCTGGAAGTCAACACAAGTCTTCAGAAGGGTAAAATACAAAGCAGGATCATGGAGTTAGCCAGCTAACTTTCATAAATATTCTGAAATCTTTCTACGAAACATAAAGTTACGTTTGAAATGGGTATGCTCTAACTAACCATAAAATCAAGTTATTTCTGGTTGCTTATCAAAGTTAGCTGGCTAATTCATTGATTCTGTTTTGTAGTATACCCCTCAGGTCAAGGCAAAGTAATTCAGTGAGCTAGCGCTGTTATTGGATCAAAAGCCCACCATTTCACCAGTGTTTGCAGCAGCAGCTCACTTAATGACAGTGTAGCCATGGGCAACAATAACAAGTGACAGGTTGTCAGGCTGTTGCTGAGCCCCTACACAATCATTAATATGTTAATAGTTCACATGTAACAGTGGGGGTTTCATTTTCAGACAGACTGTAGATTTTGGCAGCAAAATGTCTGCAGTGGGGTTTAATATTAAACTTGGTGCAGTAGGTTAGAGATAACAAATCTCAAGACCCTGGAGAAACTGGGTCTCTTACATTGTCGGCAAGCGAAATATTACAAAATGTGTTAAATGCCATTTCAGTAGAAGGGTATCTGAAGATTTCAATATGTTACAAGCAGACCACCAAAAATGTTTACCCTGGTATCTTAAAATCATAATTCAAGTTATCATATTTAACATAGAAGGTAAGACTGATGAACAGTCTTGAGAACTATTGCACTGAAAGGCTTGGGCATGGTAGATTACCAAATGGGTTACAGCAAGACACAGGCAGAGTTCAGTAACAGGTCAAAAGCTACAGCTAGAAAAGCTTTGCAGATATGGGGGTGGCACCAGATCTGACTGAAATGACTCGTCAAACTATCATTCAACTAAGGAGAACATCCCCATGCAGGGCCTGACAGTTGAACAGTTACGTAGATACGCTTCAAGTAACAGCAAATAGCAAAATGTTCAGTGCAGTGTGCGTTATTTAGATTGAATTGACTTCATCCGAAGACCGGACAAAGGCAAATAAGCACAAATGTTCAACTTAAATGAGCGGTGTTGGATTTTATCAGTACTATACAGCAGCCTCTGGCTGCTATTCCATACTGGCAGAAACGTTAATCTCTCATGAGGTACCACAGGTTGAGAGGTGCTACCAGGACAGGTAACTGAACACATAGATCAGGGGTAGGCAACTAGATTTAGCCGCAGCTGGTCGGGGGCCGGAACATATTTAGAATAATTTGTACACTGCAAACTGACCATCACTAAGCCCAAAAACAGATTGTATTTGAGAACAATCATTTCATACCTTGATTACATTGAGACACGAGCACGTCTCTTTTTTTTAATTCAAGAGAATACTTGGTAACAGAGTTCCTAAACTAAACCCATTTTTTGACCAAAAACAATTCCCAAAATATATACATATATTTGTTTATACTAAAAACTTTGGGTAGTCCCCCAACCCCCCCCCAAAAAATCACTTCCTGGCTGGTTTCGCGCCACAGGACGCCTGTTGCTGACCCGACATAGATATATATATTTTTTTTTTTCAGAACCTCATCATTTTAAATATTTCAAACAGTGCCAGTATTGCCCTTTGAACAGCACCAGGTGTAGAAAAGGAGTAACATTTTAGACTACTCCACAAAATATCTTCAGACTAGTGTACCCTTACAGCCTTAATAAATGTCAAGTCCTAGACCCGTTACTCTAGTTTCACATAACCTTTTTAAACCAAGTAAATGTAATACATAAAAATTGACAGTAATATATTTTTTATTAACTATGTTACTGTATATAGCGTTGTTCTGGGGAAAAATATTCCATACTCTATTTACAAAGTGCTATCTTAAAACATTCCTATTCAGTTTTGTGTACAGTAGTAGACTAATACCATACTTTGCCGAAGGCAATGATTTGGTTCCATGACAGGATAGAAAGGCGCTTTTGATCATTTACATCTTGCTTATGAAAAGAAAAATACAAGTATATATATATATATATATATTATATACTCTCTCAATCTATATATATTTATATCTTAGGCACACGGGAAAAAAAATGCTGCATACATAAAACAACGAGAATGCTATCGATATATGATGTCATTGAGGCTTCTGTGTTGGGCGTGCAGAAGATTGCATGGCAGAAAGCTTTCTGGAGGACGCCTGCTTCTCAAGAGGCTTTTTCCCATTGGGGGGAGAATAAAGACTGGATTCAGAAGTGGAAGACTTGGATTTGCCTATAATAGGTAACAGAGAGCGTCTGACTGGGGTGGAGGGCTTGGAGGACTCCTTTACCTCAGTGACAACCTCGTTCACATGATGCTCTGAGGCATTGGCCGACACATCCTCCTCCTGAACGCTCAGCCTGGCTGTCCTCTCAGAGGCCTTCTTGGCCAGGATGCTGGTCTTACCCAGATCGGCCGACCGGCGGGACTCTCTCTGGCGCAGGGCGTTCTTGAAGAACGACAAGCCCTTGTCCTCTGACTTGTTGCTGTGCCTAGGGTCCCTGCAGGAGACACTGGGGGAGCGCAGGCTGGTGACAGAGGAGCTACTGATGGAACTCCGCAAAAACCTCCTCTCTGGACGGACCCCCTCCGCAGTAGTCTTGGTGGGGGTCCTGGCTGCAGCGTTGCTGCCCCAGCGTGGTCTATCAACCAGAGGGCTTACTAACCCCGAGTCCCGACTGCAGCTTCTCTCCAGCAGCTTCTTCCGACCAGAGGTGGTCTTCTCAAGGCTAGAGGCACTCTTCTTTATGGTGGGGGAGGGGGAAGCGGAGGACAGCGGTGTGGAGATGCGTTGCTTGCGCTGGGGGGTTCCATCTGCCGAGTCAGGACCCTTGGAAGACAAAGACTCTTTCTTTTTGGACGGGGTCCTGGCGGGCGTAGCACTGCCACTGCTGGTGGTCTTGTCTTTAGAGGTGGTCGCCTTGGGGCTCTTTACCACAGGGCTGGAAGACATTTGGGATGTAGAGGATTTGGGGGTGGAGGACGAACACTGGCGCTTCTTGGAGTTTTTCTCTGGCTCAGACTTGATGGAACTCTTTTTGGACCTGGCGCTCTCTAACTTTGGGGCAGATCCGGCGGTGCTGCTCTTGCGTTTCTGCTCTTTCGACAGGGGGGCTTGTGCGTTTTGGTTCAGGGCTGTTATCTGGTTGTTGTTGTACGTCGGGTCACTCTTGGAGCTCTTCTTATCGGCCGGCGTGGGGGCCCTGCAGTAGACTTCGTCTAGGATCCTCCTGCCATGGTCCTGGTCCGTGCTGTTCCCCTCCATCATGGCCAAGGGGGCCCTGCCACCAGGGTAGCGCTCATGCCGGCTGTAGCTACCGAAGCAAGACGTGGATACCTTGTCATCACAGGCCTCTCCCCTTTCTCCTATCCTCTCCAAGGGGGGAGAAGAGCGTGAGTCCAGGGAGAAGCGTGAGGGGGAGTTGGACCTCATATGGAGCTTGGCAGAGAGGGACCAGGAGGGCTTCATGCTGTTCTCACTGAAGGCCAGAGGACTGGCGATGGATGACCTGGAAGACAAGCTCTGACGTTGGATGCTCCGAACAAAGGGACGTGTCGAAAATCCACCTAAATAGATACAAATAAATGAGTTTACACTAATGCACTAGACTCCCTGAAAGGATAATTTAATGCCCCTTTCTCTCAACTGGGCATAGTAACAGATCCTGTAAGGTTAGAAATAACTAGCTAAAGGAGGGAGAGAGGGGGCAAAAGAGGTGAAGATGGAGAAAGAAGACAGAGAAACCCAGGGTATCTGACCGTCATCTTCGCTGCGGTCCCCTGTGGCGAATTCCACCGACTCGCCCAGGGAGGCCAGAGAGGTGCGTCTGGAGGAGGCCCCGGAAGCCAGGCTGGCCGGCCTGCTGCCTTGGAGACGGTTCACCCAGTGGTCACACAGAGATGAGCTGGTGGAGCCTGGCACAGATAGACACGACAATCAACCCCTCAGGTCTCTCAAAGATAACCAAGATGTTGATGCTACTGTCCAACTAAGAGTGGACAAACAGTTTTAATGTCACTTAATGGCATTTCTCCTGTAGCACCACGTAATACACCATCTTAACGAAACATTAGTGTCAGGAAAATCCCACACTCCAAGTCACCACTGACCTGCTACGGAGCTGTTGGCGGACCAGGAGGGGATCGTGTTCCTCCTCTGGTAGAACAAGATGTAGGCCGTCTGCTGACACACATCATCATCAGCAACGGGCTGGACCTCACTGTCGTCAAAGCAGTACCACTGGCCGTCAACAGAGTTCTTACAGTAAGCTGGGGGTTAGAAGAACAAGAGATTTAGGGTGATGGTGAAGAAGCTGTCAGAATGTAGTGTTATTTTCCTATCCATCTACCTCCAGTCAGTGACTACTACCACCTTACTGCTAAACCACCGGTCTTACCTGTGTAGTGGCCTCCATGCATGTTTCCGTGGTGATTGCAGACGGCGTACAGGTCGTACAGGTAGTCGTCAGGGTTACGCCCCAGGCCGTAGGGTCGTCTCCATGGTGACCAGTGAGAGGGCAGGCTCCAGCTGCTCTGGGACCTCTTCACCATGTGAGGAGCCATGTCCATGCCAAGCAGAGGGAACCGCACCATGTTCTGCATCTTCACCCTCCTGTCAGCTTCCTTCAGGACACAGCAGTAAACACAGTGCCCAGTAAACTGAACTGTCACTACACATGCCTCAGACAGGCAGGTGACAGGTCACCGGGTAAGACTGAATGGTAGTGACTGAACATGGACAAGACAGAACAAGCAACACTGACTGAAGGCAAACCAAGAATAGGAAGCAGTCGGGCCACCCAAACAAAGCATGAGCAACTACCGTTACAAAAACAAAACCGGAATGATTGGACACAATTCTCAGTGGGGGAATTGGAAGGGGTGCTGAACGCTTTGTTGTTGCTGCAGTACCTGTCTGAACCTCTTGAGGTGCAGTATGAGCACATCAGGCAGGGTCCACAGGCTGAGCTTGATGCGGCCTTGCTGCAGCTGCTTGCAATGTGGGCAGCGCCAGGCATCATCCGGGGCCAGCTGGAACAGAGACAGACCACCCACCCACCCACCCACCCACCCACCCACCCACCCACCCACCCACCCACACACACACACACACACACACACACACACACACACACACACACACACACACACACACACACACACACACACACACACAGCCATCAAGGAAAAGCTCCCCACCGCAGTGCTTTTAAATCAGTCTCACTCACAGAGGGAGTTCCTGACTGATCTACTCCATGTTTTCACAGCACCTTCATTTCTGTGACCAGTGCCAGTTCTTAAACTGACCAACTCCAGCCTCTGCTAACCACAGTGTATATTCAGTCTATCTGGTGTCCTTCCAGACAGAGAGAAGCCATTATAAAAATGCTGTATTTCAAACATAGAATTAGGGGCAGAATATCCAGCACCCTCAGCATTTCAACAAAATTAAAGGCTATTGGATCTTCAGCTGTGGAATAATAAACAAACCCTCTGGTAAGAAGAGAATGTTCCTTTTTCCAAGTGTATTTTCTTGTTTAAATACATACAACAGCATATAAATGCATCGACAGCCATTGTGTGTGGCCTTGTGATACCAACACAATGTGTGTGTACTCCAGTGTTACCTGCTCCTCTTTGGTGTAGAGCTGGAGGCACTGAGCGAGGGTGCAGGCCTGGGGCTGATGGTGTTGCTCTCTGTGCAGATACACACTCTCAGCATCAGGGATGTACTCTTCCTCAGTGAGCCCAAACAGACTGCATGGAAGGAGAATCACAGTCAGCCAATCAAATCACTCAACACACTGCCTCTTAACACACAATACTAAATCTGACACTTCCCAATATGTGGGTATTGCTTAGGTAGTCTAATACTTAAGGATTTCATTCCTTTTATGTTATCCTGTCTCCAAATGTCTAAAGGCACCAGCATGCTTCCCAGCCGAAACAGTTCCTAAGAGTTTGTGCATATATTATGACGGCATTATGTGACATTTCTGTTAGTTTTGGCGTTCGGGAAGGGTTTTTTCGGATGTTCGGGCACAGTAGCCGAACTGACCCGAAGTTGGTAGGCGAACAGAGCCGAAGTCGGTATGCGAAGTCTACACCCCTTCATCGGTGATTGGTCAACAGTAAGGATTCTTCAACAAAGCGTTTGTCATTCAACGAGAGACGGCTTGTTTTCATGCACATATTTTAAATTCAGAAATAAATAATGCACCAGACATCTTAGTTAAATGTAAAATTGCTTGACTATGAACTCCTCGGCAAAAACGTCAAAATGAATGACAGATTTCTTGTGTTATCTTCGATTCATTCTGACTATTTTGTGGAAGTGTATACTAGCTTCGGCATCTCAAAATGGACAAACAGTACTATCTATTGCTGTTTTTTTCTTCTTATTTATCAAGCGAAGGTATTTAAAAGAGTATGCAAGCACACTCGTTCAGGTTTGCCAAGCAGAGTTCGGCAAGGCGCTCCGCCAAACTGAAGCATGCAGACTTTTGCCTTAAAAAAGCAAAAACAAACATCAAAGTGCCTCGTCTGCTATACTCTCTCACCCCTGTCTTTAGACAAACAATATATTTTGTTTAAATTAATATTTGTTGGCTTTAAGGGATGGGCATTTGACATCTTTTCACTATTCAAATATCTGGATAATCAAAATACATACGTTTTTTAAAAACATGCAACAATTTCAACGATTTTACAACATTATAGTTCATATTAGAAAATCAGTCAATTGAAATAAATTCATTAGGCCCTAATCTATAGTTTCACATGACTGGGCAGGGGCACAGAGGGTCCCTGGCCAGTGGGTCTGGGAGGGCATAATCAAACCCACTCACTTGGGAGCCAGGCCCAGCCAATCAGAATGAGTTTGTCCCTGACAAAAGGGCTTTATTAGAGAAAATACTGCTCAGTTTCATCAGCTGTCCAAGTGGCTGGTCTCAGACGATCCAGCAGGCGAAAAAGCCGTATGTGGAGGTCCCGGGCTAGCATGGTTACATGTGGTCTGTGGTCGTGAGGCCGTTTGGAAGTACTTACAAATTATCATAGCGGAGAAATGAACATTAAACTCTCTGGCAACAGCTCGTGGACATTGCTGCAGTCTGTATGCAAATTGCTTTCTCCCTCAAAACTTGAGACATTTGTGGCATTGTCTTGTGTGACAAAACTGCAAAGTTCAGAGTGGTCTTTTATTTTCCCCAGCACAAGGTGCACCTGTGTAATGATCACTCTGGGCACAAAATTTGAGAGAAATAAGCTTTTTGTGCATATAGAACTTTTCTGGGATCTTTAATTTCCTCTCTTGGGTAGGGGATGAAAAGCGTGCCCAAAGTAAACTGCCTGTTACTCAGGCCCAGAAGCTAGGTAGATGTGGATAGAAAACACTCAAGTTTCTAAAACTGTTAAAATAATGAGTATAACAGAACTGATTTGGCGAAACCCCGAGGACAAACCATCCAGGGGAAGAAATAAATTGAGGTCATAGGATTTTCCAATAGTTTTCTATGGGATACCCTTATTATTAGGGACCTGGTTTCAGTTCCTATGGCTTCCACGAGATGTCAACAGTCTTTAGAAATTGTTCAATGTTTTTCTTTTGAGAATTGAAGAAGTAGTCCTTTTCATTGTAAGTGTCACTCCAGGTAGACTCTACTGTTTTGGTGCGCGTAAACTGGAGCGTGCTTCACTTTGTTTTTATCCGGTATTAGAAACAGTTTATTCAGTCTAAAATTGTATCTATTATTTATGTTTTAGGGTACCTGAGGTTGGATTAGGAACGTTGTTTGAAATGTTTGGACCAAGTTTACAGGTAACTTATTAGATACTTTGTAGGCATGTTGTGCGAGTTGAAACCGGTGTATTTCTGAATCAAACACGCCAAATAAATTAACATTTTTGGGACATAAAGAAGGACATTATCGAACAAAATCACAATTTGTGATGTTTCTGGAATAGTTTGGAGTGCCAACAGAAGAAGATCTTCAGAGGTAAGGCATTAATTATATCGCTATTTCTGAGTTTTGTGGCACACCTGCGTGGTTGAAATATGATTTTCATGTGTTTGTATGCGGTGCGCTATCCTCAGATAATCGCATGGTTTACTTTCGCTGTAAAGCCCTTTTGAAATCTTACACAGCAGCTGGATTAACAAGAAGCTAAGCTTTATTTTGATGTATAACATATTTTCAAGAATGTTAAATATTTGAATTTGGTGTTTTTGAATTTCGCGCTCTGCAATTTCACCGGATGTTGGCCAGGCTACCGTCCCACCTGCCCATCAGAAATTAAACATGCGACCAACAATTTACATGTTGTGTTTATATTTTTGTTCAGTATAGATTTTTTTCCAAAAGTTATGAGGTTCAAAATGTACCGCTCCAACTTCACTTGGTACACATGGAGCCTTCTTTGATGGTAGTGCTGCTTTGATTGACCGACAATAACAAGCTATTCTCGTGAAGTGTGTAGGCTAACGGTACAGATTATTATTATTTTTTAAATGGAGCACACTCATAAAAGCTAATTAAAAACTGTTGTTTTATTCAAATGTCTAATGTCATGGTCTATCCTTGCATGTAGCAATGTCACAGATACTTACATTATAGACAGTCTTTTCATTCAAATAGGCCTAGCCTATATATTCATTTTTTTTAATGAATACCCTCGCAAGTAATTGAGTACTAACGTCTGTTTGGATATTCTAATATTCTAATAACCGTCCCCATCCCTAGTGGCTTCATGGGGATAATTTATGGTCATGTATTTCCCTGCAGGATAAATCTCACCACAAACCCCCAGAAACATGGCGTTTATCAAAGAAATGCAGAGCACCAGTAATATTGTTGTGCAGCGTTCACTCACTAATCCTTGGTCTCTTTGTCCCACTCCACCACTATCTTGACGTGCGGCGGTCCCCCCTGGCCACAGGACTTGTACGCTCTGCCAAGGAAAGATTATGTTGAGGAAAAATGAGAACAAGACAGTTTCACAACTTAAACACATATCAACCAACAAGCTGTATTTCTCTTATCTTCAAAACACTACAAATCTAAGTGAATTGGATTTACATTACCCGTGGGGCTGTCTTTTTGCCTGCTGTACACATATCTACTCAGCTTTTTAGTGTGTGTACTGTGTGACAAACTCCCATTCTGTTCAATTGAATCAGCAACTGGGACAAACTATAAACCAAACCTGCTGAGCAAGCAGTGTGTGAAGAAACAGATACCAAAACATGTAAAGGCACGCCATTTAACAGTTCTGGTGACATCAGAGCATCTGATCTGGCATTCAAGTGTGGTTAAAGGATTACAAGGAGGCAGTAAACTGTAAACAAAATTGTGAATTGGTGAGAGGTGGTGGTGTTCAGTAGGAAGATAACATTTTGAAAAGGGGAGATAATACCTGAACACAAATGTCCTTTTTCTGGTGAGAACCGTTTTGCTATGTGCCCTACTGAACATGACCCTGGTTGAGAGCTACAGTTGAATAATAATATAAAATATTCCATTTAGCAGACACTTATCCAAAGCGACTAACTGTCATGAGTGCATACATTTTTTTACGTACAGATGTGCTTTCTTAATTTGACCACTGTTGCTACAGAGAATTTTCCTGTGCGTCAGGAAATGCAAACTTATTGCATTTGAGGTTTAATGAAAAATGTATCAACCCCTACAAAAATGTCCATTAACTAATAAGATCCACATAATATAGAAACTGGTCAAATTAAGATATCACATCTGTATTGGTGGTCCCGGGAATCGAACACACTATCCTGGAGTTGCAAGCACCATGCTCTACCAACTGAGCTACAGAGGACCAGGAATAACAAGGAGACTGACCTTTCCACTGTTGGGTGACAGAGAGGCTGCTCCTCTTGGGGCAGGAGGTACGTGATGCCAACCACACCAACCACTCGTAGGCTGAAGGGCCCCACCTGCAGATAATATCAGGACTTTAGTTACTCACTATCCCTATTCCCACCACCTGACTGCTACGTATAGACATGTTGCCACGGCCGTGCTTTTCAAACCAGACCAACAACATTCTAGCCAATGAGGCAACTTAAACGTCTAACATGCCATTACATGGGAATCAACTATTTATTTCTTTAGAGTCCAAGACATAGGATAGGGGTTGCTAAACTAACATATGAAATTGTTTTAAGATGGTCATACTATGGATCATTTAGCTAGTTGATTTTGAATTTTAGGACCCTTTTATGTATAAAAAATATATAACAAATGTATTTGACAAAATTATGATTTTGACTGTTACTACTAAAGCTCATAGAAATGCATTGAATAACACATTTAAGAATGGCTAAAAGGAGAGTCAAAAAATGAATTGGAAGAAACAAGGTTTTGAAGTGTCTGTCCTAAATCTAGGACATAAAAAAAACCCAGGAAACATAAGCCTACCGTTCAAAGGTTTAGGGTTATTTAGAAATGTCCTTGTTTTTGAAAGAAAAGCACATTTTTGGTCCATTAAAAATAACATCAAATTGATCAGAAATACAGTGTAGACATTGTTAATGTTGTAAATGACTATTGTAGCTGGAAACGGCTGATTTTTAACGGAATATCTACCCAGGCGTACAGAGGCCCATTATGAGCAACCATCACTCCTGTGTTCCAATGGCATGTGTTAGCTAAGCCAAGTTTCATTTTTAAAGGTTAATTGTTCATTAGAAAACGTTTTTGCAATTATGTTAGCACAGCTGAAAACTGTTGTTCTGATTAAAGAAGCAATACAACTGTCCTTCTTTAGACTAGTTGAGTATCTGGAGCATCAGCATTTGTGGGTTCAATTACAGGCGCAAAATCACCAGAAACAAAGAACTTTCTTCTGAAACTCGTCAGTCTATTCTTGTTCTGAGAAATGAAGGCTATTCCATGAGAGAAATTTCAGAGAAACTGAAGATCTCGTACAACGCTGTGTACTACTCCCTTCACAGAACAGTGCAAACTGGCTCTAACCAGAATAGAAAGAGGAGTGGGAGGCCCCAACTGGCAGCTTCATTAAAAAGTATCCGCAAAACACCAGTCCCAACTTCAACAGAGAAGAGGCGACTCCGGGATGCTGGCCTTCTAGGCAGAGTTGCAAAGAAAAAGCCATATCTCAGACTGGCCAATAAAAATAAAATATTAAGATGGGCAAAAGAACTGACACTGGAAGATTGGAAAAAAGGAAGATTGGAAAATAAAGTGTTATTTATAAAAAAGTGTTATTTACAGACGAATCTAAGTTTGAGGTGTTCGGATCACAAAGAAGAACATTTGTGACGCAGAAAAAAATGAAGATGCTGGAGGAGTGCTTGACGCCATCTGTCCGGCATGGTGGAGGCAATGTGATGGTCTGGAGGTGATTTGGTGGTGGTAAAGTCGGAAATTTGTACAGGGTAAAAGGGATCTTGAAGAAGGAAGGCTATCACTCCATTTTGCAACATCATGGCATACCCTGTGGATGGTGCTTAATTGGAGCCAATTTCCTCCTACAACAGGACAATGACCCAAAGCAGAGCTCCAAACTATGCAAGAACTATTTAGGGAAGAAGCAGTCAGCTGGTATTCTGTCTATAATAGAGTGGCCAGCACAGTCACCGGATCTCAACCCTATTGAGCTGTTGTGAAAGCAGCTTGACCGTAAGAAGTTCCCATCAACCCAATCCAACTTGTGGGAGGTGCTTCAGGAAGCATGGGGTGAAATCTCTTCAGATTACCTCAACAAATTGACAACTAGAATATCAAAGGTCTACAAGGCTATGATTGCTGCAAATGGAGGATTCTTGGACGAAAGCAAAGTGTGAAGAACACAATTATTATTTCAATTAAAAATCATTATTTATAACCTTGTCAACATCTTGACTATATTTCTTATTCATTTTGCAACTCATTTCATTTATCTTTTCATGGAAAACAAGGAAAAGTGACCCTAAGTGAGCCAAACTTTTGAACGGTAGTGTATATATATATATATTTTTATACACATATTTAACCCCTTTTTTTGTGTAGGCTCAAAACTACCTTCATACTTCCATTCGTTTCTTTGAACCAGTACCTGGTTATCTTCAGACGAGTCCTGAGACATTTGTGGGGGTCATAGAGCAAAACAGTTTGTGGGAGTCTTACTTTGCATAGAGTGGTCATAATAGTTTCTAGGTCAAACTGTTCAGATGCTACAGACCTTTTTGTGAAAAGAACAATTTTCGCGATGTCTCATGGTCTGACAAACACCGCTCTAGCTCTGTCACCGTTCACCGCAGATGCGGAAGTGTGACACTGGTGGATACAGTGGATTGAGAGGCATCCAATGCAAAAAAAAACATCTCTAGCTTAAACTGACGGATTTTGATGGTGATTTTTTTTGTTTTGTAATTGATCAACTCTAGGGGGTTAAATGCAGTAAACTACAGTGCCTACTAGTGAAAGCCTACACAGGTTGTAATTCAGACTCTTTTGCCATATCGTGATTTTTTTTGTTGACCTGCTTTCTGCGGGGTTGTGTTTCCATTCACTATCCTCCACCCACCTGAATGTAAACTCCTGGCCTGAGCAGGTGATGCATCTTCTCCAGGATCTCCTTCTGCAGGATATCCCAGGTCACAGTGCGATCCATGTACAGAACAAATGGAAGACCAAACCTGGAACAGAGGGAATGATATTCTCCTGTTAACAGACTCCAAAGTATATTTTAATATAACAAATGTCATATGACCTGCATGGTGTACGGTTTCAGAGGATAGTTGAAAACACTGGGCAGTAGTACCCATAGAAATACAATTCCAACATCGCAGTCAATATTATTAATATTTCATCTCTATAGTACCTCCTCCCTTGGTGACCGGTGCAGGCTCGGTTACAGATCAGCAGGACCATCTTGTCGGCCCCTGTGTTCTTATTGGCTGACGTAGTGGCAGGAATCACGGCTCCTTGCATGAAAGATGGAGTCCTGCTCATCTCAATCCCAAACTTTAAGTTGTTCTGGTTCAGGTTGGCAAGGAGACTCCCTGGATTTCAAATCTCAATTGGTCATTGATACTCAGTCAATATTTCCATATACATTACAGAGAATGCTTGACAAGTACACTACCAAAGAAAACTTCCATTGAGAAATGCCCAAAACGTATTGAATAATGTGATATCAACAGTAGATGAATAGTGAAGAGGTACCTCTCTTGGTTCGAATGTTCTCTAGTCTGAACATCTCAGGCGTCTCAAAGGCAAAGATGGAATCGCTCTCCTGAATGATATCGAGATCGTCGTCGTCATCACAGAAGGAGCGATGGAAACCGTCGTAGTACATCTCCGTCAAAACAAACTGAATCAGAGGGATGCGGGGATGGCCAAAACAAATCAATATGCTGCTGCCATTTAGTAAACACTGAAACCTCTTATTCAGATACGATGGTGAAACAGATTAGAGATAGGCCATGCCCATTTCAGTGAATGAATTACAGAACATAAATAAACAACATCAATATTCTCTACAGTGTATAGGCCTACCTCTTCTGCAAATACAGAACAATGGTAAATATGGAAGACTACACACCATGATTGAAAACCTCCTCCCTTTCTCCTGGAGTCCTTGCCCTATCCCTCAATCATGACAACTTTTCTTATTCAGACCAGGATCTCACACACATTAGTGTTCTGCTTAATGTCATCCAATGACAGCACTGTATGAAAGTTTCAGGCACATCAAACCCAAGGCATCAGTTCTGTTGATCTTCGATAAAATGGGCTCTGTTCCAGTGATCCCTTCATCCTGATTAAAGAGACGATGACGCACTGGCCTAATAGTACTTACGACAACACTGTAAAGAAGTTATTAATACTGAAATGGGCACACCTGCTGGTACAATCAGACTATTACCCAGGGATGAATCATTAAAGGAGGAAAGTAAGCCTAAATAGGGTGCTCCTTTACTGTTCTTTTCAGATAACATTCCTTTGAAATCCTTAGTAGCTAGGTAGCACCAGAAAATAAAGCAATCAAGTTAACTTCTGTGTGTATGTAACCTAGTAAGACAGAGCTGAGGCTGGTAGGGATAAGAGAACAGGAAGGAAGCAGCACCTGGTCCAGGGGGATCTTGGTCTCACGTGACACAGCATCTCGGAGTCTGGACACGGTGCTGTTCAGGGGCACGGCCACGCCGATCCTCATACAGTGAGAGTACTTCCCCTGGTAGACCACTGTCACATACAGAGGCCTGGGAAGAGAAAGGAAACATGGGAATGACAGGGATCAAATATTGTCACCATATAAGGAATTACAAAACACCAGATAAAAACCACTGACAAAGGCCAGGAAATAACAGAACGGACAAACTCAACTTTCGCCAAATTAAACACAATTATGTCCAATAATCAACCTCCTAGGAGAGGACACGTATCCAACTCCCCTAGTAATGCTGCTACAACACTGTGTGGAGACTGCTAATTTGTAATTACTCTGTGAGAGCACTGAGCAGGATTCCTCTGGTGACTGTGTGGATCAGTGCTACTCTAAGCTGACACTAAGAATTTAGCCAGCAGGCACAGCAACGCTGCTTTTTCAGGAGTTCAGTTTGAGACACCCCACATTCTGGAGAACCCTCATTTTTAAGATGGTTGCCATTTCTGCGTTTCTCTCATTTGAACTTCAGTTATGTGGGATCGGTCTTCACATCAGCTCAACTATGGCCAGAAACAGTGGCATAAGAGAAATAACCTAGATGCTTCAGACTAGTGATAAATGATAACCCAAAGTTGAGTAACAGAATTGTGTTTCTGGGAGAAGGAAGAAGTAGTAGCGAAGCCAGAGTGGTGAGCCATTGAGCCTTGGTCTGGAGAACCAACATTCTGTCATCAATCAGACTACAGCCGGAGGACATCACTGTATCATGAGGACAAAAAAGGCCATGCGTGTCCCAGGTACCTCAGTTTAGGAGCATTATGAATCCTCAGCTGAGTGAGCATAAAGGTGGTTTTGACTGCTAGGCACAAATAATGAAACTCAAAATACTAAAACTATGACAGAAAAGAAACTAACATATTCCTAAAAAGTCATAGGCCTACATCTTCATTTCAGATTTAAAAGTAAGTCTATTTCCTTTAGCCATTGAGTGTTTGTCTGGGCATGTAGCCCTTAAATTGACTGTAGAAATAGAAGAGTCCCATAATTACTGGCTTGGTTTGGTCGGCAGATGGGCCAAATATGCCATTTTGGAGACTAAAACGACATTCCTTCTCATTTACTTTGCTTCTGCAACCCTGGGAAATTGAAATGAACCGCAGTCTCAAGTCTCAAGTAGTCTCATCCACAAGTCCATGCTAGGTAAAGCTCCGCCTTATCTCAGATCACTGGTCATGATGGCAACACCCACCCGTAGCACGCTGTCCAGCAGGTGTATCTCACTGATCATCCCTAAAGCCAACACCTCATTTGACCGCCTTTCCTTCCAGTTCTCGGCTGCCTGTGACTGGAACGAATTGCACTAATCGCTGAAGTTGGAGACTTATCTCCCTCACCAACTTTAAATATCTGCTATCTGAGCAGCTGTACATAGTCCATTGGTAAATAGCCCACCCAATTGACCTACCTCATCCCCATACTGTTTTTATTTATTTACTTTTCTGCATTTACATTACATTTAAGTCATTTAGCAGACGCTCTTATCCAGAGCGACTTACAAATTGGTGCATTCACCTTATGACATCCAGTGGAACAGCCACTTTACAATAGTGCATCTAAATCTTTTAAGGGGGGAAGGGGGGGTGAGAAGGATTACTTTATCCTATCCTAGGTATTCTGCTCTTTTGCACACCAGTATCTCTACCCGCACATGACCATCTGATCATTTATTACTCCAGTGTTAATCTGCAAAATTGTAATTATTCACATACCTCCTCCTCTAGACAATTTTTTTCTACTGTGTTATTGACTTGTTTATTGTTTACTCCATGTGTAACTCTGTGTTGTTGTCTGTTCACACTGCTATGCTTTATCTTGGCCAGGTCACAGTTGTAAATGAGAACTTGTTCTCAACTAGCCTACCTGGTTAAATAAAGGTGAAATAAAACATAAAAATAAAATGTACATTTCAACACTTGTCAACAGTCTTGTTCCTCCCACCAGACTGAAGTATGGAACACAGCAGATGTGTGTACTCACCTTGTGTGAGGTAAGAGGATGGGAAGGGAGATGCAGAGGAAAGGATCAAAGGTGTTGCTCTGTTTTTGGCAATGCGGGCAGGTGAGCGACGACCTGTTGGTAAGAAAGGGAACTCATTTGTCTCAAAAGAAGTCATGAGGAATAAACAGAATGGAGATTATAAAACTCCTCAGGGGTAAGCATCAAATAAGACCTACCTGTACTGGGCCTGAAATAACTCTTGCACAAATGAACCGGTAGAGAGTGGAAGGGAAGGCCCCTCTAGACCCCCATCATCCTCTTCCACTGGTGGCTAATAGGACAAAACAGAGTGGATGAGCTCTTACTGCATATTAGACGATTTAGGATTTTGAGGCTGTATTCTATTCACTAGGTCAATGAGCATCCAAAGCTGTCTGAAAAACATCGAAAGGATAAGAGACCAAAATACAAACAAAACTGCCTGTGACGGTGCAGCTCTGACTCATCCTCAAGGAACTATGAGCATTTGACAAGGCAGACTAATCAACAAAAGCTCTGTGGGGTCTATTCTGGTCACGTCTCTCACTCTGCATGTCTAAAGTCTTCTCCATGCTTTGGTTCGGCTGGCGCCTAAGGTGATCCAAACGAATGTGCTCGCATACTCCCTTAAAAGACCTTTGCTTTTAAAACGAGAAAGTGACAATAGTACCGTTTGCCCATCTTAAGACACCGTAGCCAGTATAAACTTCCTCAACATAGTCAGAATTCATCTAAGATAACTGAAGAAATCTGTCATTACATTTTGACGTTTTTGCTGAGATCTAAGTTGCACAATTTTACTTTTCAAGTGAACAAAATTTGAATGAAGAGGATTTGTGATGACAAACTCTTCATTGAAGAATCCCTACTGTTGACCAATCACCGACAAAGGGGCGTAGACTTCGGCTACACATTTTGGCTTGCCTCAAGATAAAACGTCAGCACGAACAGCTGAAAACTCCTTGCCTATGACCAAAACAAATAAAATGTCACCATAATATATGCACAAACTGTTCCAAACTGTTTCGGATGGGAAGCAATCCAGGAAAGGGACACAGAACACCATCACTTCCTGTTCATTCTCCCATTAGGAGGTGAATCAGTCAGTACTCCGTAAAGTAAGGAAGTGAGCTCTCTCTCCTAACTTGTTTGTTCCAGTGCTCTGGAAGATTGATGCCTGATATGGGGCTCTGCGTTCAGAAATGGGTTAGGTCTGTAAATCTGTCCTGCAGGATGCCAGGCCCTTACCCTTGCTCAAATGTTAATCCGTTTGGAATGTCTGAATGAGGCTTCAAAGGACATCACAATTAGCCAGCCACCTCCTGTCACCTCGTCCACTCAGACTGCTGACTCACCTCAGGTACAGCTCCATTCACTGCTAGCTCGAGGTCACATCACTAGCTGTCTCGTTGTGCTAACCTGGCCACTACCACCGTTCCTGAAGTCGCATTAGTAGGCCCTAACTCTATGATGCGCAAACAAAAGTTTACCTTAATGGAAGGCCTGTTGTTGGGATGGTTGTTGAGGTCTTCATGTACCCTGTCCAGAAGCCAGAGCAGAAACTCCTGGGCATCATGCTGAGCATTGCCTTTATACTGCAAAGCACTCTTTGAGACAGCATTCTGCAACAAACAGCACCAGCAACGCTGCTTGAAAATTCTGGTGATAGCCTAGTCTCAGAAGTATGATGTAGCCTAAATGTATTTGACCATTTCAAATATGTGTAGTATAGGCTGATTCTGCGGACCAAATGCAGTCCTGTGAGAGAAGCAGTCTTGCTTTATGATACATTGTACCAACTTACTTTGAACTCCCTGCTGTGCTGTGGGGTGTATTCAAATGTCCACAGGGCCCGGACCAGTCCAGACAGCTGCTCTGTCACCTCGCCTCTGTCATGAGGTCCCTTCCTCCCCAAATGCACACCGTTTGTCTTTGGTTTCTCCTGCTCCTCATCAGTTTCCTCGACTCCTCTGTATTGTTCCAGTGCCAAATACTCAGCAAAGAGTTCAGTGTTACTCAGGCACTGGAGGATGGCATTCATGAAACAAGTGTTACCATGGTTTTTAAGACCAGACACTCCAGGGACCTTCTCTCCGAGGAAACGGTCACTACCATCCAAAGCTGGTGAATCTTTGCCTCCAGTTTTGAATAATGTGAAACCCCCGTCGTCTTTGTCACCTTCAATAGCATGCCCATCTGATCCAAAATGGGACAGGGTTGACAGGGTCCTGAGGACTCTGCCCATAAAACTACCCACGGAGCGCACAGAGCCTCGTCTGAAGAGTTTCTTGCTGAAGCTACCAGATTTATTCTCTTTAGTCGTGGCTTTACTAGACATGATTGTCTGACTTGTTGGGCACCCCCTCATGCAATAAATGTCAAATTACAATCTTTCCTGTAAGGAATGAGCTAAGCTAGCTAGCAAACTAGAATTAACTTTCAGCTGTCTCGTACTACATCTTAATTGGGAAGTCAAGTTACATCTCAACCCATCAACTAGCTAGTTAGCTAACGTTAGCTAACAGTAGCTTGCTGGGATATATTTCCCATACTAGGGGTACAGTACTGACTACCATTAAATACGTGTCACCACATTTTCAAAGACAAGTTTTATGTTGATTTAACTGGACAGCTAAACCTAGCGTGTCAGCTAACACAACAACAATCCATAGCTAGCTAATCAGCTAGCTAAATTGGCTAGCTAGCTTGTAAACTATCCATTAATCCATTTTAAGTGATTCGATTTAGTAAAATACACAAATTACAATAAGCTGGCGGAATGCATTTGTATATGCTAAACGAGTAAACCTATCCACTGACGTTCATGCAAATCGTTTGTTGTAGCTAGCTGATTGTTTTTATAGTTAGCATTTGCACATTAGCTAGCTCTGCTAGCAAGAGATCTAACCACTGCATAAATGAGTCCCTTGCGCAGAAGTGTCCTTCCATCCCACCCGAAAATAGAAATGCAGAGACGTTTAATTCCGTATCCTTAGTTAACTTGAGTGGGATTGTAAGATTTCTTATGCTTTCCAAGCTGAGGTATTCTCCTAAATCCGACTATCCATTGCAACGGAGTATTTTCACACTTTCAGCTACAAAAACACGGACACTGCAGGACAGCAGAGAAACAGCTGACGTAACAGAGTCAACGCCAAAATTACAACTGGGGGAGAGAGGGGTTCCACTGTACCATTTTTCCATAAATCAAACGTTTTGTATCAACGTATCAAAATGTGCACTATTGAATAATAAAGTTAATTTAAAAAAAATGTAATGTAGGCCTATCCATAATCATGCAGTTGACAATAAGGAAATACTTCCTGATGTAAGGACAGTCCAAAAAATATTGATTATAAGACTGACAAATATTAGCTTTTTTGTTTTGGGTTGCAAGTATGAGAGTGTTGGGTCTCCTATAGTACAGGGTGGGGCCCTATGATAATGGGGTTAATGAAATCTGAGAGGTGGTATTTTTCAGTTCCCACTGAGATCCAGACTGACATCAAGTTGGTCTTCTGGTATTTTAATGCACCACAACATACAAAATGTACACAAGTAGGATGGTGGAATCAATCCGTGACTGCCACATCTTGGCTGAATGGCCTCACCATATAGCCTACATTATACAGTGATGGATTTAACTTTATTGAATTTTATGTAACCTATCACAACACTGCTACTCCTACTGCTCTCTCTTCGTCCGCCCACGTGTTCTCGCACACCCCGAGAGCGTCTGGTCAGCGGGGTGGTGGCACCGGGATCCTCATCTCTCCCAAGTGGTCATTCTCTCTTTCTCCCCTTACCCATCTGTCTATCGCCTCCTTTGAATTCCATGCTGTCACAGTTACTAGCCCTTTCAAGCTTAACATCCTTATCATTTATCGCCCTCCAGGTTCCCTCGGAGAGTTCATCAATGAGCTTGATGCCTTGATAAGCTCCTTTCCTGAGGACGGCTCACCTCTCACAGTTCTGGGCGACTTTAACCTCCCCACGTCTACCTTTGACTCTTTCCTCTCTGCCTCCTTCTTTCCACTCCTCTCCTCTTTTGACCTCACCCTCTCACCTCCCCCTACTCACAAGGCAGGCAATACGCTCGACCTCATCTTTACTAGATGCTGTTCCTCCACTAACCTCATTGCAACTCCCCTCCAAGTCTCCGACCACTGCCTTGTATCCTTTTCCCTCTCGCTCTCATCCAACACCTCCCACACTGCCCCTACTCGGATGGTATCGCGCCGTCCCAACCTTCGCTCTCTCTCCCCCGCTACTCTCTCCTCTTCCATCCTATCATCTCTTCCCTCCGCTCAAACCTTCTCCCACCTATCTCCTGATTCTGCCTCCTCAACCCTCCTCTCCTCCCTCTCTGCATCCCTTGACTCTCTATGTCCCCTATCCTCCAGGCCGGCTCGGTCCTCCCCTCCCGCTCCGTGGCTCGATGACTCATTGGGAGCTCACAGAACAGGGCTCCGGGCAGCCGAGCGGAAATGGAGGAAAACTCGCCTCCCTGCGGACCTGGCATCCTTTCACTCCCTCCTCTCTACATTTTCCTCCTCTGTCTCTGCTGCTAAAGCCACTTTCTACCACGCTAAATTCCAAGCATCTGCCTCTAACCCTAGGAAGCTCTTTGCCACCTTCTCCTCCCTCCTGAATCCTCCGCCCCTCCCCCCCCCCTCCTCCCTCTCTGCAGATGACTTCGTCAACCATTTTGAAAAGAAGGTCGACGACATCCGATCCTCGTTTGCTAAGTCAAACGACACCGCTGGTTCTGCTCACACTGCCCTACCCTGTGCTCTGACCTCTTTCTCCCCTCTCTCTCCAGATGAAATCTCGCGTCTTGTGACGGCCGGCCGCCCAACAACCTGCCCGCTTGACCCTATCCCCTCCTCTCTTCTCCAGACCATTTCCGGAGACCTTCTCCCTTACCTCACCTCGCTCATCAACTCATCCCTGACCGCTGGCTACGTCCCTTCCGTCTTCAAGAGAGCGAGAGTTGCACCCCTTCTGAAAAAACCTACACTCGATCCCTCCGATGTCAACAATTACAGACCAGTATCCCTTCTTTCTTTTCTCTCCAAAACTCTTGAACGTGCCGTCCTTGGCCAGCTCTCCCGCTATCTCTCTCTGAATGACCTTCTTGATCCAAATCAGTCAGGTTTCAAGACTAGTCATTCAACTGAGACTGCTCTCCTCTGTATCACGGAGGTGCTCCGCACTGCTAAAGCTAACTCTCTCTCCTCTGCTCTCATCCTTCTAGATCTATCGGCTGCCTTCGATACTGTGAACCATCAGATCCTCCTCTCCACCCTCTCCGAGTTGGGCATCTCCGGCGCGGCCCACGCTTGGATTGCGTCCTACCTGACAGGTCGCTCCTACCAGGTGGCGTGGCGAGAATCTGTCTCCTCACCACGCGCTCTCACCACTGGTGTCCCCAGGGCTCTGTTCTTGGCCCTCTCCTATTCTCGCTATACACCAAGTCACTTGGCTCTGTCATAACCTCACATGGTCTCTCTTATCATTGCTATGCAGACGACACACAATTAATCTTCTCCTTTCCCCCTTCTGATGACCAGGTGGCGAATCGCATCTCTGCATGTCTGGCAGACATATCAGTGTGGATGACGGATCACCACCTCAAGCTGAACCTCGGCAAGACGGAGCTGCTCTTCCTCCCGGGGAAGGACTGCCCGTTCCATGATCTCGCCATCACGGTTGACAACTCCATTGTGTCCTCCTCCCAGAGCGCCAAGAACCTTGGCGTGATCCTGGACAACACCCTGTCGTTCTCAACCAACATCAAGGCGGTGGCCCGTTCCTGTAGGTTCATGCTCTACAACATCCGCAGAGTACGACCCTGCCTCACACAGGAAGCGGCGCAGGTCCTAATCCAGGCACTTGTCATCTCCCGTCTGGATTACTGCAACTCGCTGTTGGCTGGGCTCCCTGCCTGTGCCATTAAACCCCTTCAACTCATCCAGAACGCCGCAGCCCGTCTGGTGTTCAACCTTCCCAAGTTCTCTCACGTCACCCCGCTCCTCCGTTCTCTCCACTGGCTTCCAGTTGAAGCTCGCATCCGCTACAAGACCATGGTGCTTGCCTACGGAGCTGTGAGGGGAACGGCACCTCAGTACCTCCAGGCTCTGATCAGGCCCTACACCCAAACAAGGGCACTGCGTTCATCCACCTCTGGCCTGCTCGCCTCCCTACCACTGAGGAAGTACAGCTCCCGCTCAGCCCAGTCAAAACTGTTCGCTGCCCTGGCCCCCCAATGGTGGAACAAACTCCCTCACGACGCCAGGACAGCGGAGTCAATCACCACCTTCCGGAGACACCTGAAACCCCACCTCTTTAAGGAATACCTAGGATAGGATAAGTAATCCCTCTCACCCCCCCCTAAGTTTTAGATGCACTATTGTTAAGTGACTGTCCCACTGGATGTCATAAGGTGAATGCACCAATTTGTAAGTCGCTCTGGATAAGAGCGTCTGCTAAATGACTTAAATGTAAATGTAAATGTACATACACATATTAGCCTATCAAAATACAACATTTAGCTCAATGACCTACTAAAACGCAAAACAGAGAGACATAGTAAAACAATATATATTTTAGATCGGTGTTAGAGGAAAGAGAATCAGTCTGATAAGGGAATGAGCAGTCAAGGTCACCAGCATAAAACTAATTGTAATTTGAGTCTTAATTGTGCCCGCCTCCTACTCCTCTACCCACCAATCAGCATGTCTTCTGTCATATCGCACAGGACGAAATTAGCCTAATGCAATTTGTCCTTTATATTCTCTAAATTTGAGATGGGAGGGAGAGTCACAGTGAGCTTAGTAATATATAACCTACTTTCAGACTTTCAGACACAATGTCAAACATTCAATTATGTAGGCCTAATGGTTCATGCATTTCCCTTATTGTTTTACACTGAACGTAGTACTGTTTTGACACCTACAAATGATACCGACCTAAAGACGCAAGGATGTGATGAGTAAATGTGTGTATTTAATTCCCATGAGTCACTTTCCTCATCAATGTCTTTCTTGGACCTTTAGTTATTATTTTTGCTGTGGCCTTAGCTATTGGGTTGGTGGAACTTAGAAGTAAGGTAAAAGTAGGTAACCTAGATACAGATCCTAGAGGTACAGATTAATCCATATGCTGCCACCACATGCCCAGATCATTTAGTTCCCATATGCTTGGGACATGGCTTAATTTCCTGTTCTTTTAAGCTGACCTCAGCACACACAGTGACTAGATACTGTGCATCCCAGCAGCACCTCTCATCATTATGATATCTATCCAATTACATCTCTCCCAAGTAGCCCAGACTAGAGTGGGAACTAAATGATCTGGGCATGTGGAGGCAGCATATGGATTAATCTGTACCTCTAGGATCTGTATCTAGGTTACCTACTTCTACCTTACTTCTAAGTTACATAAAAAGAAGGGTGTGTAGACCATGCATTTTACTGGGAAACATTGTATGATGATACCATTACATCCATTTCATCTTATCCTGGTGTTCAGTGCCTCTGTATTGTAGTATACAGTACATGTTATAGCAAACTATTTAATGCAACATTTAATGCCAAGAAATAAGCAGCTATTTTCAACAAAATTATATAGCATTCAGCCATGTGACTATTGCCCTCTGCTGTTTGGAGAAAGGAAGTCAGTCACCAAGTATGATTTTGAAAATAATTCATTATTTTCACTGCAGTGTAGACTACATTTCTTGGAAATTAGCACCCCCTAATTTAGCTACAGACAGATTATTATTTAAAAATCCCCACATGTAGGCCTAATATAATCTACAGTGTGGTTTTATAGAATGGTTTGACTCATTTGATCATTTTGTGATGGCAAAATACATGCCTGTGCACACACTCACGCCAATAGACTTACTTTTAGGCCTAGATCTTTTTTTAAACATGTTGGCCCACACTGCTAAATACTGCCCTTATTGCTAGCAAGTGCCCCAGTTATCTGTGACTGAAATTAAGTTTAATATATATATATATATATATATATATATATATATATATATATATATATATATATATATATATATATATAAATCCTTCAGTTTGTGCAGTGATTTCAAGTGCTTACTTTGTGTTTGTCTTGTTCTTGACAAATCACACTTCTTGGTATACAGTCTGAAACAAAGCACTGCCAAATCTTGGAAATGTTCCTTACAAGCCAGAATGTTGAATAGAATTACATTTGAACTTACTCTACCGGTTGTCTGTGCAGTTCATCCTTTATCTGCTCATAATGTGAGCCAAAACATCCACAGGAAAATAATCCACTATCTGCTCATAATGTGAGCCAAAACATCCACAGGAAAATAATCCACTGGGCATGGATGTCAATTCAAAGTCTATTCCACGTTGGTTCCATGTATTTCATTGAAATGTGGAAACAACATTGATTCAGTCAGTGTGTCCCCAGTGGGTATTTTTTACCAAACTTTTTAGAGTGCCAGTACTGAAGTTGAAATCTTTATTATCTAGCACATGCGCAAAACCATGTCTAATTGGAGTATAAATGTATCACGTGCATGTACTTCTGTGTTGTGCAAGTGCATTAGGTCATGAGCTAACACATCTTGATTTGGAAGATTGATTTCCATTTTATTTGGGATGGCAAGAAACAAAATTAAAAGGGCCTATTTATATAACGAATATGAATTTGGAGTGCAGATATTATTAAATATAAAAGCATTAGACCTCACTAAAGGCGTCAGTCATACAAAAGTTATACTTAAATCCGAAACTGGTTCTCTAGCAAATTAGTAAGAATGTCTCACCCCATGTTCAAGAATGGCCTTTTTCCCTTTATTCAGATCTCACTTTCGTTTTTTTCGTTTTTATTAAATCATCTCCAAAATATCGCTATTTTTAAAACAAGCCATAGAAAGTTTGTTGCAATTTCAGTTTAATCCACCAAAAAATACAAATGATACAACAAATTCAACTCAAATATACTAATTGATAAAAACCATTATATATATTAAAAAAGGTATAATCTTTGTAAATTATATCATAAATAGTACTGGTGGAGTTATAGTATATCAAACATGCAGCTAGCAAAACAATATGGACATTTTGAGCTCCATTAGTGAAAATAAGTAGTGTAGATTGCAAAATAGTTGTGAATAGATTTGATGTACCAATTCCATGGCACATGGTTTATAAAATGCTATGCAAAACAACGCCAGATTCAAAGAGAGAGTCATTCGATCATATATTTGTTACGATCAACTAGGAGTGGTGGGTGGAATCAGGCACAGAGAGCAGGGTTCAGTCTTTCTTTCACATGTATTCCCCAGCGCAACAAAAACAATCACGCCAACACACAGGGCGTATATAAATTGCCAGTCCTAACAGGACAAAATAGTCCGGAGAATAAATACATGAATAACTCACACCATCAAACCCAGAGTAACACAAACAAGCCCGCACAAATACCCAGCGGGCCTAATGCCCTTAAATACCCTACAAACAAACCCTAATACAAAACAGGTGTACCCAATTACCCAAAACAAACGGAAAGGGAATCGATGGCAGCTAATAGGCCGGCGACGACGACCGCCGAGCACCGCCCAAACGGGAAGAGGCACCATCTTCGGCAAGGTTCGTGACAGTACCCCCCCCTGACGCACGGCTCCCGCAGCACGCCGACCCGGAGGACGAGGCGCAGGGCGATCCGGGTGGAGGCGATGGAAATCCCTCAAGAGGGAAGGATCTAAAATGTCCCTCCCCGGTACCCAGCACCTCTCCTCCGGACCGTACCCCTCCCAGTCCACGAGGTACTGCAGGCCCCTCACCCGGCATCTGGAGTCCAGAATAGCTTGTACTGTGTACGCCGGGGACCCCTCGATGTCCAGAGGGGGTGGAGGGACCTCCGGTACCTCACTGTCTTGTAGGGGACCAGTTACCACCGGCCTGAGGAGAGACACATGAAACGAGGGGTTAATAGGATAATAAGAGGGAAGTTGCAATCTATAACACACCTCGTTTATCCTCCTCAGGACTTTAAATGGCCCTACACACTGCGGCCCCAGCTTCCGGCAGGGCAGGCGGAGGGGCAGGTTTCGGGTCGAGAGCCAGACCCTGTCCCCTGGTGTGAACACCGGGGTCTCGCTGCGGTGGCGGTCAGCGTCTCTCTTCTGCCGTTCAATGGCCTGCCTGAGAGAATCCTGGACTGCCCGCCAGGTCTCTCTAGAGCGCTGTACCCACTCCTCCACTGCAGGAGCCTCGGTCTGACTCTGATGCCACGGAGCCAGGACCGGCTGGTAGCCCAGTACGCATATACTCTAATCAAAAAAGGATCGGGAACCAGATGATTATAGGAACAGCTGGGAGCAGGGAGGAGACGATAGAGAAAGAGGGCGAGAGAGTGAAAGGGAGGGGGGAGAGAGGGATAGAAGGAGGAAAGAGACAAATAAGACCAGCAGAGGAAGCGAATAGCATGGGGAGCACAGGGACAAGGCATGATAATAAATGACAAACATACAATAGCCATAAGTTTGTTGCAATTTCAGTTTAATCCACCAAAAATACAAATGATACAACAAATTCAACTCCATAGTATAATCTTTGCTAATTATATCATAAATAGTACTGGTGGGCAGCAAAAAACAATCGAATGGCGACATATTCGTGGACGAATGCCGAAGAGAGTTCTGGGCTAATTCTGCCCACGGGACGTACCTTGCCCATTCTCCTGGCCGGTCCTGGCAATACGACCTCAGAAACCTGCCCACCTCCTGGTTTACTCTCTCCACCTGCCCATTACTTTTGGGGTGATAACCAGAGGTAAGGCTGACCGAGATCCCCAGACGCTCCATAAACGCCTTCCAAACCCGAGACGTGAACTGGGGACCCCGATCAGAGACGATATCCTCTGGAACCCCATAGTGCCGGAAGACGTGGGTAAATAGAGCCTCTGCAGTCTGTAGGGCCGTAGGGAGACCAGGCAATGGGAGGAGACGGCAGGACTTAGAGAACCGATCCACAACGACCAGAACGGTAGTATTCCCCTGAGATGGGGGAAGATCAGTAAGGAAATCTACCGAGAGATGGGACCATGGCCGTTGTGGAACCGGGAGGGGCTGTAACTTCCCTCTAGGAAGGTGCCTAGGAGCCTTACTCTGAGCGCATACCGAACAGGAAGAGACATAGAGCCTTACATCCCTAGCTAAGGTGGGCCACCAGTATTTCCCCCTAAGACCCCGCACTGTCCTATCAATCCCCGGATGACCCGCAGACGGTAGTGTGTGGGCCCACCGAATCAACTTATCACGGACACCAAGCGGTACGTAACTTCTACCAGTCGGACACTGTGTAGGCGCAGGTTCAACCCTCAACGCCCGCTCGATGTCCGCGTCCACCTCCCATACCACTGGGGCCACCAACCGAGAGGCTGGAAGGATGGGAGTGAGTTCGATGGACCGGTCCTCGGTGTCATAGAGACGGGACAGCGCGTCGGCCTTAGTGTTGAGGGAACCTGGTCTGTAAGAGATCGTAAATCTGAAACGTGTAAAGAACATGGCCCACCTAGCCTGATGCGGATTCAGTCTCCTCGCTGCTCGAATATACTCCAGATTACGGTGGTCAGTCCAGATGAGAAAAGGGTGTTTAGCCCCCTCTAGCCAGTGTCTCCACACCTTCAGGGCTTTTACCATAGCTAGTAACTCCCGGTCCCCCACATCATAGTTCCGCTCCGCCGGACCCAGCTTCTTAGAAAAGAAAGCGCAGGGACGGAGCTTCGGTGGCATGCCCGAGCGTTGAGACAGCACGGCACCAACCCCAGCCTCAGACGCATCCACCTCCACTATGAATGCTAACGAAGGGTCCGGATGCGCCAACACGGGAGCCCCAGTGAACAGTACCTTCAACTGGTTGAAGGCTCCATCAGCCTCTGCTGACCACCGCAAACGCACCGGCCCCCCCTTCAGCAGTGAGGTAATGAGCGCAGCTACTTGGCCAAAACCCCGGATAAACCTCCGGTAGTAATTGGAAAACCCTAAAAACCGCTGCACCTCCTTTACCGTGGTCGGAGTCGGCCAATTACGCACGGCATTAATGCGGTCACACTCCATCATCATCCCCAAGCTGGAAATGCGATAACCCAGGAAGGAAACGGCTGGTTTGGAGAACACACATTTCTCAGCCTTGACGTATAGGTCATGCTCCAGCAGTCGCCCAAGAACCCTGCGCACCAGGGAAACATGCGCGGCGCGTGTGGCAGAATAAATCAAGATGTCATCAATATAGACTACCACACCCTGCCCGTGCAAGTCCCTGAGAATCTCATCTACAAAGGATTGGAAGACGGCTGGAGCATTCATCAACCCATACGGCATGACGAGGTACTCATAGTGGCCTGATGTGGTACTAAACGCTGTTTTCCACTCGTCTCCTCCCCGAATACGCACCAGATTATACGCGCTCCTGAGGTCCAGTTTTGTGAAGAAACGCGCTCCGTGGAATGATTCCACCGCCGTAGCGATGAGAGGTAGCGGATAGCTAAAACCCACTGTGATCGAATTGAGACCTCGATAATCAATGCACGGACGCAGACCTCCCTCCTTTTTCCTCACAAAAAAGAAACTCGAGGAGACGGGTGACATGGAGGGCCGAATGTACCCCTGTCTCAGAGCTTCCGTGACATATGTCTCCATAGCCAGCGTCTCCTCCTGTGACAGCGGGTACACATGACTCCGGGGAAGTGCAGCATTCTCCTGGAGGTTTATCACGCAATCCCACCGTCGATGGGGTGGTAATTTGGTCGCCCTCTTCTTACTAAAAGCGATAGCCAAATCGGCATATTCTGGGGGAATGCGCACGGTGGAAACCTGGTCTGGACTCTCCACCGTTGTGGCACCTATGGAAACTCCTATACACCTCTCTGAACACTCGTCTGACCACCCCTTAAGAGCCCCCTGTTTCCAGGAAATAAGGGGACTGTGAATAGCCAGCCAGGGAACCCCCAACACCACCGGAAACCCAGGTGAATCAATAAGGTAGAAACTGATCCTCTCCCTATGATTCCCCTGCGTTACCATGTCCAGCGGAATCGTGGCCTCTCTGACCAGCCCTGACCCTAACGGTCGGCTATCTAAGGAGTGCACGGGGACAGGTGGGTCTATCTGCACTAACGGAATACCCAATTTACGGGCGAGTCCACGATCCATAAAACTCCCAGCTGCGCCTGAATCGACTAGCGCCTTATGCTGAAGAGAGGGGGAAAACGCAGGGCAAAAAGTTAACAAAAACATGTGACCAACAGGGAGCTCTGGGTGAGTTTGGAGAAACCAGCAGGCTCTGGACCTCCTAGGGTAAGAGTTACCCCTGCACTAGACCACTGCAGCACTGTTTCCCCTGCCATAACCCATCACATTGGTGCCACAAAAGAAAGATGATGATGATGTGCAGGTTCACAGACAAAACATGTGCTGTAAAAACATTAGCGATTGTGAAGGATCCACAGACATTACAAAATATACGTGGAGTTTTGTACTGACATAATGTTTAGATTGTTTGTTTGCAATATGTGATCTTTAGGCTAAGGGAGCTTCAAAAACATTTTATTCCATTGTGGGTTTGAATAGTGTGAAAAGACAACATATTTGGGCACAACATAGGGTACAAAATCAACGCTAGCTCTTAAAGGGATAGTAGCCTACATTGGGTGTGCAATTTTCAATTACAGCATTATCTGCAGTTATTATGCTGATTATTCTGTTGACAATAAATGTACATGTCAATAGTATCTTCTGATTATAACTAAATGCAATCTATTAGCTTCCAAAATGTGAGTAGGTATATCTAGCTGTCCGATAACACCTTCTGACAGATTAGGTAGTTGCATCCCAATATAGCTTCTGGAGTATAGGCGAGTGTGTGTGTCAAAAGGAAAGTAGTGGGCGTGCGGAAAGGAGTGGATGTGTCGAAAGCACTCTGCTTTAGGTTAGAATAAAGACAGAAAAACTATGTGGTTAGACGGTTTTAATTGAGAAATGTTTTTCTTCCACAATTTCTTATCACGCAATGACCATACATTGAGATACATCTGTTTGACAATCAGATGAAAACATCATGACTGGTTGTGTTCATGCCACATTAAAAGGCAATACATTTTTACAGTTAAAAATGACATGTTTTTACTATTCACTAAGAATAGTGGATATGACCCCTTAATACATTGCAATTTGGTAAATAATACATTAAAAATACAAATCTAAAAATATAAGTGGTTACACAAACCTGCCTGAATTTCTGGAATAGTTCAAAAATACTAATCTAAACGGAAAATATATATTTTTCAAACCTAGCAAACATCTGAATTGAGAAGTTAACCTGTGGTATTTTCCATTGGGGGAGAACTGCTCTGATGTAATAGGCCTACATAGTCTCAATTTCTACTGAGCATCTGCCACAGCCAGGTCTCATAGACTAGACGTAACATAGTAAAGGTAAATCTGCAATACCCAAATTAGTATGATATTTTACATTTAGTACGGTTACATAAGACATACAGTGCCTTGCGAAAGTATTTGGCCCCCTTGAACTTTGCGACCTTTTGCCACATTTCAGGCTTCAAACATAAAGATATAAAACTGTATTTTTTTGTGAAGAATCAACAACAAGTGGGACACAATCATGAAGTGGAACAACATTTATTGGATATTTCAAACTTTTTTAACAAATCAAAAACTGAAAAATTGGGCGTGCAAAATTATTCAGCCCCTTTACTTTCAGTGCCACAAACTCTCTCCAGAAGTTCAGTGAGGATCTCTGAATGATCCAATGTTGACCTAAATGACTAATGATGATAAATACAATCCACCTGTGTGTAATCAAGTCTCCGTATAAATGCACCTGCACTGTGATAGTCTCAGAGGTCTGTTAAAAGCGCAGAGAGCATCATGAAGAACAAGGAACACACCAGGCAGGTCCGAGATACTGTTGTGAAGAAGTTTAAAGCCGGATTTGGATACAAAAAGATTTCCCAAGCTTTAAACATCCCAAGGAGCACTGTGCAAGCAATAATATTGAAATGGAAGGAGTATCAGACTACTGCAAATCTACCAAGACCTGGCCGTCCCTCTAAACTTTCAGCTCATACAAGGAGAAGACTGATCAGAGATGCAGCCAAGAGGCCCATGATCACTCTGGATGAACTGCAGAGATCTACAGTTGAGGTGGGACACTCTGTCCATAGGACAACAATCAGTCGTATATTGCACAAATCTGGTCTTTATGGAAGAGTGGCAAGAAGAAAGCCATTTCTTAAAGATATCCATAAATATTGTCGTTTAAAGTTTGCCGCAAGCCACCTGGGAGACACACCAAACATGTGGAAGAAGGTGCTCTGGTCAGATGAAACCAAAATTGAACTTTTTGGCAACAATGCAAAACGTTATGTTTGGTGTAAAAGCAACACAGCTCATCACCCTGAACACCCCATCCCCACTGTCAAACATGGTGGTGGCAGCATCATGGTTTGGGCCTGCTTTTCTTCAGCAGGGACAGGGAAGATGGTTAAAATTGATGGGAAGATGGATGGAGCCAAATACAGGACCATTCTGGAAGAAAATCTGATGCAGTCTGCAAAAGACCTGAGACTGGGACGGAGATTTGTCTTCCAACAAGACAATGATCCAAAACATAAAGCAAAATCTACCTTGTTGTCATTGCAGGCAATCTCAACGCAGTGTGTTACAGAGAAGACATCCTCATCCTGACATGACCCTCCAGCATGACAATGCCACCAGCCATACTGCTCATTCTCTGCGTGATTTCCTGCAAGACAGGAATGTCAGTGTTCTGCCATGGCCAGCGAAGGGCCCCAATTTCAATCCCATTGAGCATGTCTGGGACCTGTTGGATCGGAGGGTGAGGGCTAGGGCCATTCCCCCAAGAAATGTTTGGGAACTTACAGGTGTCTTAGTGGAAGAGAGGGGTAACATCTCACAGCAAGAACTGGCAAATCTGGTGTAGTCCATGAGGAGGAGATGTACTGCAGTACTTAATGCAGCTGGTGGCCACACCAGATACTGACTGTTACTTTTGATTTTTACCCCCCCCCCCCATGTTCAGGGACACATTATTCCATTTCTGTTAGTCACATGTCTGTAGAACCTGTTCAGTTTATGTCTCAGTTGTTGAATCTCATGTTCATACAAATATTTACACATGTTAAGTTTTCTGAAAACAAACGCAGTTGACAGTGAGAGGACATTTCCTTTTTTGCTGAGTTTACTTAGCATGTTAGCTAACCCTTCCTCTAACCCTAACCTTAACCCTTTTAGCTAACCCTTCTCCTAAGATTAACCCTTTAACCTTTTGTATTTCTTAAAACATGACCGAATACAAACAGTGCAGCTATTCCCTCCGCAAGGCTATCAAACAAGCTAAGCGTCAGTACAGAGACAAAGTAGAATCTCAATTCAACGGCTCAGACACAAGAGGCATATGGCAGGATCTACAGTCAATCACGGACTACAGGAAGAAATCCAGCCCAGTCACAGACCAGGATGTCTTGCTCCCAGGCAGACTAAATAACTTTTTGAACCGCTTTAAGGACAATACAGTGCCACTGACACGGCCTGCAACAAAAACATGCGGTCTCTCCTTCACTGCAGCCGAGGTGAGTAAGACATTTAAACGTGTTAACCCTCGCAAGGCTGCAGGCCCAGACGGCATCCCCAGCCGCGCCCTCGGAGCATGCGCAGACCAGCTGGCCGGTGTGTTTACGGACATATTCAATCAATCCCTATACCAGTCTGCTGTTCCCACATGCTGCAAGAGGGCCACATGTAACTACGCCAGCCCAGGACCTCCACATGTAGCTTCTTCACCTATGGGATTGTCTGAGACCAGCCACCCAGACAGCTGATGAAACTGAGGAGTATTTCTGTCTGTAATAAGCACTTGTGTGGGGAAGAACTCATTCTGATTATCTGGACCTACCTCCCAAATGGGTGGACCTATGCCCTCCCAGACCCACCTATGATGGTGCCCCTGCCAAGTCATATGGAATCCATAGGTTAGGGCCTAATTCATTCATTTCAATTGACGGCTTTCCTTATATGAACTGTAACGCAGGAAAATCGTTGAAATTTTTGCATGTTGCGTTTATATATTTTGTTCAGTATAAAGTGTACAGAATATAATGCAATACTCTGAGACCAGGTTGGTTGCCCAGGGGGTGCCTCAAGGTACATCAGTGGTGGTCAGTGCCATTTAAGATTAGGGAGAATTATTTATTTATTTATTAGCATGGCCTTATTTCTATTACAGCATATTGGATGACAGTCATTCATATTCCATTCACCCAGCTCAATGTAACATCAATAGGTTTAGGCTATAATGTGAACAACTAGCAACCCAAAGGTTGTGAGTTCGAATCTCATCACTGACAATTTTAGATGATTAGCAACTTTAACTGCTTACTACTCTTTAGTTATTTTGCAACTACTCAGCACGTTAACTAACCCTAACCTTAACACTTCCCCTAACCCCCTAACCCTTTAACCTAACTCCTAAATTTAAACCTAACCTTAACCCTAAATCCTAACCCCTAGTCTAGCTAACATTAGCTCTTAGCCACCTAGCCAAAATTCGTAACATATCATATGTTTTGCAAATTTGAGACATATAGTTAATTGAGCAAATTCGTAACATATTGTACGTTTAGCAAATTCGTAACATACATTACCAATTGTCATTCGTAACATATCATACAAAATGGGTGATGGACATCCACAAATGAATACATACCATACTGTAACATATCATACTTAATGGAGTGTGTCACCAGGTTGGTTGCCCAGGGGGTGCCCCAAGGTATATCAGTGGTGGTCGGTGCCGTTTAAGATTTTGGAGGACAATTTGTTTATTTATTAGCATGGCCTTATTTCTGTCTCAGCATATTGGATGACTGTCATTCCTTTTCCATTCACCCAGCTCAGTGTAACATCGATAGATTTAGTCTACTTACTACATGACACTCAAATTTTCCCTATACCCATCATGATGTTGCTACAACTTAGACTATAAATGCAAATTTACAATGTAGGTCTACAGGTCGAGAGAAAAAAATGGAGTAATCAAGGTGACAGACAGTGACACATTCAATACGGCCTTACACACTCTTGCCTGCATCTAGCTGATCTAGGGTGGATTCATTAGTCCAAAGAGTTGCAAACAAAGGTTTATGTTGGACATATTCAGGTATGTTTCTTCCCGTTTCGTTCTGTTGGATTCTGTTTAAGAAATGTTTTAAACAGAATCGGCTGAATGAATACACCCCCGTTCACCCCCAAACACAATTCACTTTCATAGCAGCCTCATCAGCATGATATCTCCCATCTACGCGCTATTCTGTGCCCAAGCAACAAAAAAAAACTTTCCAAGCCAAATCTTCATACCATAACCGCTAACCGCTACACACAGCCTACATCGTTGTCACCATATTAGATAGTCATAGTCAACATAGCTACTAGAACTAACAAGTTAGTAAACCCGCTACATTCATGCAGTACAGTGTGCAGCAAGCAGTTTAGGAGTTACACTGGCATGCCTCGGTGGCAATAAATGTCTTGACTTGGAAGAGATCCAGTGTTGGATAGCCATAGCCAGCTAGCTAACATAGCATCCCTCTGTATTGGAGCCATGTGTTTGAGTAGGCTAAACTAGCTAGCTGCATTTGCTAGCTGCAATATGTAACATTTTGGGCGACCTGACCAAATTCACATAAAAATGTGTGTTATAGATCTGTCATTATCATTGAAAGCAAGTCTAAGAAGTGGTAGATCTGTTCTATGTGCGCTATTTCTATGCTTCCCATTTATGTTTAGTTTTTGTGTCTTTTACTTTCGGTTTGTACACCAGCTTCAAATGAGCTGAAAACACAATATTTCTGTGTTATGGAAAATATATTTCACAGCGGTTTAATGGTAGGTTTATTTGGACAGTGAGAGACAGAATAACAACAAATACATCCAGAAAAGTGCATGTCAAAAATGTTATAAATTGATTTGCATTTTAATGGGGGAAATAAGTATTTGACCCCTCTGCAAAACATTACTTAGTACTTGGTGGCAAAACCCTTGTTGGCAATCACAGAGGTCAGACGTTTCTTGTAGTTGGCCACCAGGTTTGCACACATCTCAGGAGGGATTTTGTTCCACTCCTCTTGGCAGATCTTCTCCAAGTCATTAAGGTTTCGAGGCTGACATTTGGCAACTCGAACCTTCAGCTCCCTCCACAGATTTTCTATGGGATTAAGATCTGGAGACTGGCTAGGCCACTCCAGGACCTTAATGTGCTTCTTCTTGAGCCACTCCTTTGTTGCCTTGGCCGTGTGTTTTGGGTCATTGTCTTGCTGGAAGACCAATCCATGATCCCTTTTCAATGCCCTGGCTGAGGGAAGGAAGTTCTCACCCAAGATTTGACGGTACATGGCTCCATCTATCGTCCCTTTGATGCAGTGAAGTTTCCCTGTCCCCTTAGCAGAAAAACAACCCCAAAGCATAATGTTTCCACCTCCATGTATGACGGTGGGGATTGGGTTCTTGGTGTCATAGGCAGCATTCCTCCTCCTCCAAACACAGCGAGTTGAGTTGATGCCAAAGAGCTCCATTTTGGTCTAATCTGACCACAACACTTTCACCCAGTTGTCCTCTGAATCATTCAGACTTCAGACAGGCATGTATATGTGCTTTCTTGAGCAGGGGAACCTTGTGGGCACTGCAGGATTTCAGTCCTTCACGGCGTAGTGTGTTACCAATTGTTTTCTTGGTGACTATGGTCCCAGCTGCCTTGAGATCATTGACAAGATCCTCCCATGTGGTTCTGGGCTGATTCCTCACCATTCTTATCATCATTGCAACTCCACGAGGTGAGATCTTGCATGGAGCCCCAGGCCGAGGGAGATTGACAGTTCTTTTGTGTTTCTTCCATTTGCGAATAATCGCATCAAATATTGTCAGCTCCTCACCAAGCTGCTTGGCGATGGTCTTGAAGCCCATTCCAGCCTTGTGTAGGTCTACAATCTTGTCCCTGACATCATTGGAGAGCTCTTTGGTCTTGGCCATGGTGGAAAGATTGGAATCTGATTGATTGATTGATTGATTGATTGCATCTGTGGACAGGTGCCTTTGATACAGGTAACAAACTGAGATTAGGAGCACTCCCTTTAAGAGTGTGCTCCTAATCTCAGCTCGTTACCTGTATAAAAAAGACACCTGGGAGGCAGAAATCTTTCTGATTGAGAGGGGGTCAAATACTTATTTCCCTCATTAAAATGCAAATACATTTATACAATTTTTTACATGTGTTTTTCTGGATTTGATTGTTGTTATTCTGTCTCTCACTGTCCAAATAGCCGGATCATTTCTTTGTCAGTGGGCAAACATACAAAATCAGCAGGGGATCAAATACTTTTTTCCCTCACTGTAGCTAGCTTTCTCTCCCTGTCTGGCATCTCCTTCATTTTTTAAATAAATTGTCTTCCTCTCTGTTTGAGTCAACTACACTCTACTCTCCACATGTTATGCACTGCAGTGCTAACTAGCTGTAGCTTATGCTTTCAGTACTAGATTAATTATGTGATCCTTTGATTGGGTGGACAACATGTCAGTTCATTCTGCAAGGGCTCTGATAGTTTGGAGGACATCCTCCGGAAGTTGTCATGAGTCTGTGAAAAGGGGTGAGAACCACGAGACTCCGAGGTTTTGTATTGAAGTCAATGTACCCAGAGGAGGATGGAAACTAGCTGTCCTCCGGCTGGTGCTACCCCAGAGAGTACTGTTGAGGTTACTGGAAGGAGACCTTCATTGCAAAAAAAGTGTGTTTTAATCAATTATTTGGTGACGTGAATATTTTTTGTTTATTTTTATCTAAAAAGGTTAATTTTTTGAATGTTTCACTATTTGACATTATATGATATTCACTGAGGAGGATGGTCCTCCCCTTCTTCCTCTGAGGAGCCTCCACTGAGGTACATGTATTTCTATCTGGGTAAGTTGTATTGTCTTCACAATGCACAGCCTATTTCTTAGGCAAGATTCAGATTTTGGATTGATATCAGTTAGATTTTTTATTTCTTTGCAAATATTTATTTTTGTTCTTTGTTTGTTTGTTTCTTCATTCTCCAGCCTTTTGTCTACATCTTTTTTTAAAGTAGTGGGGCTGCCACTCCTTTCGCATTTATTGAGCTTTATTAAATAGATACAGTAGTAGCCTACTGTTTTGGAAAGACGGGAAAGATGGGAGGTAGCTGATATCAAATGAAATGACATCATTTTAGCTTGTGATAGCCATATCTCACATTTCCCAGCATCTTTGCAGGAACTAGTCATTTCTCAGTGCTGCAGCCACAGTGCGAGCCAAACACAAACAAAGAAACATCTAATAGTCAAATCATCTTTTTGGCAATTTTCTGGTGGAAAAGTGAGTGGGTTGGGCATAACATGTCAACCCTGTAACACAGACAGGCGAGCCATGAACCTCGTAAAAAATATATATATTGTGAAGCTTGCATTCAATTGCCACTCAATGTTGCACACAACAAGCTTCCATTGCCCCTGTCACAATGGATTCATGGCTGATTTAAAAAATATATTAAAAAATATAAAAATAAATAAAAAATAAAAATCGGGCACCACTGACCTGGACGGACAACTCAATAAGCTGGGGGACTGGCTCACTGTGACGACCTGTGGTAGGAGGCCCTCAATCAGAGGTATGGAGAACCTCGCTTGTGGTGTCGAGGCGGTGGAGAATGCGGAGGACCACATTCGTGGTCGTACCCAGTAGAGCCAACTGGTCGTGCAGCATTATCATCATCACAGGACAGGAACTGCTTACTGAACGTAACGAAAACCAATACTGCCTGATGACTGAGGCTACTGAGGGCTATATGAAGGGAGAGTAATCAGTGTGGTGATGAAGTCCAGGTGTACATAACGATGGGGAGCAGGTGTGCGCAATGTGGGTTGACAGGACCGGTGGTTAGTAGACCGGCGACTTCGAGCACTGGAGGGAAGGAGCAGGAGTAGGAGTGACAACTTCGCTGACCGCTTCCATATGTATTCTTTTGTAAATGTATACTGTTAATAGTTCACTAAAGTTTATTGCAACATACCGGCCGCCTACTCACCTTCTTTCTTTTGATTACCTGCCATTTTAGGGGCCTACCTTCCCACTGCCTTCTTGTTATCTGAAATGTGAAATTGTGAAAATTAGGATAATGTTGGAGTTTTGGTCTTTATGGTGGCAAAATTACACACTTTCTTACAGTTGTGTGAAGATATAAAGAGAGCAAAGGCTAGCTTGAGCAGCAGCGACAATTCTATCAGCAGAAAAGGGGTAACAAAACTGCCGTTATCACTTGTTTGTACGCTATGTTCCCACCATGATCTCACACACTGCTAAATTGCAGGTGAGGTTGTGTTTTCCTATAAAGGCTGAGACCCAGGTCTTGTTTGATGGTTTCTTAACACTGCACTGTTGAGTGGATTGTTAACCAGCTCCAGATTTGCAAATCTTATAATAAAAAGTTGTTGTTTTGAAGAATCTGCAGTCTCTCTTCCTTTTGATTAGAATTTCCAAGATACCTTCCATGGTGACATCACCATGTGGTAAATTATATACCAATACAAAAGAGAGCTCCAAACCTCTGCCAATAAAAGCTAATTTCTCAGACCACCCCTAGACAGTCCTAGGAAAATTCTTGCTTGAGAAATTGCCGTTTGCTAAGAAGCTATTTTTGTTACTATTTGACCATTTTAATTGAAAACAATCACTGTTAAGTCCATAATTGTTACCCAGAAATGATTTGATATTCTGTCTCAAATTCCGCCCTATATATGAACCAAGAATCTCAAATTTGGACTCATCACACCAAAGGGCAGATTTCCAGCAGTCTAATGTCCATTGTTTGTGTTTCTTGGCCCAAGCAAGTCTCTTCTTCTAATTGTAGTGGTTTCTTTGCAGCAATTCGACCATGAAGGCCTAATTCACGCAGTCTCGTCTGAACAGTCGATGATGTGTCTGTTACTTGATGTCTTCACTATTATTCTACAATGTAGAAAATAGTAAAAATAAAGAAAAAACCTTGAATGAGTAGGTGTGTCCAAACTTTTTACTGGTACTGTATATATGGGGACAGTTTAGTGCCAGAAATAAGTAGTTAAATACATGTACAATTGAATTACAAATGTTTCCTGATCTGTCTTTATATCGCTCAGATATACTGTACTGTAGGACAGATACATTTTTGTGGGGGGGGGGAGTATCTAGTAGTAAGGCCAAAAATAAAGTTTCATCAACTATTTTTAAATATATTTTTTAAACTTCAAATGGTTGTTTAAAATTTTAAATCAAATAGCAAAATTAACCTTGGTATGACCTTCTTGAAACAATCCCATATACTGTAGCTTAGTAGAAATTTGACGAATTGACTTGTTAGAAAGGTGGCATCCTATAACAGTGCCACATTGAAAGTCACTGAGCTCTTCAGTACGGGCCATTCTACTGCCAATATTTGCCCATGGAGATTGCATGGCTGTGTGCTCGATTTTATACACCTGTCAGCAGTGGGTGTGGCTGAAATAACCAAATCCACTCATTTGAATGGGTGTCCACATACTTTTGTAGATATAGTGTATGTCTCAAACATTGTTCTCACAGATGGATTATGTTGCGAAACAGAAGCAGGGTTTGGAAGGGACCTCCTACAATGCTCACAGGGTAGCCACAAAACAACCACATCCTCAGTGACACTGCAGCAGATGACGACTTTCAATATGTCAGATATGTCATTGTGCACTGAACTTGATCACACAGTCTGTGACACAAATGAATGAATTCATTTGTCTTTAGAACTAATCGGACAATTATGCCATGTGGCATGGTTAGCAGAATCTATCAGAACCAATAAGGTAAGAATACTATCTGAATAATATTTTTCTGAATAACATGAATAACATTGAAGTACAATATCTTTATTCTATTGTTAGCGTTGTCTACCATTGTTAGATTTCTTTGTGTGGGGTTTGGGTTTTTTTGTAAACACATTTGTTGCTTACATTTCCGGACTTAACCTTTGCTTGACATGAAAGTGATTGTCTTGAATGAATTTGTTTCCTTCTTCTCGACTCCAATACTGTTGTCATGCAGGTGAAAGAGGACCCAAAAGCGACTTAACAGAAACAGAGTTTATTCAAGTCCAAACAGGGAATAACAGAAATCCTCTAGTCTGTAGAGGGGAATAACAGGAGAAGCGGCCACAGACTGCAGGTCGCTTCGGGTAGGCGCAGGCCGTAGCTGACAGAGACACCTGCTCACACGCAGCATCTGATGAAGGCAAAAAACACGACAGGACAGGGCGATACACAATCACAGCACGGTGAATACTAAACAAGGAACCGACAGGACAGGAACGGAACACAAAGGAATAAATAGGGACTCCAATCAGGGGAAAGGATCGGGAACAGGTGTGGGAAGACTAAATGATGATTAGGGGAATAGGAACAGCTGGGAGCAGGAACGGAACGATAGAGAGAAGAGAGAGCGAGAGAGTGAGAGAGGGAGGGGGAGAGAGAGGGATAGAAAGAGGGAAAGAACCTAAAAAGACCAGCAGAGGGAAACGAATAGAATGGGGAGCACAGGGACAAGACATGATAATAAATGACAAACATGACAGTACCCCCCCACTCACCGAGCGCCTCCTGGCGCACTCGAGGAGGAATCCTGGCGGCAACGGAGGAAATCATCGATGAGTGAACGGTCCAGCACGTCCCGAGACGGAACCCAACTCCTCTCCTCAGGACCGTAACCCTCCCAATCCACTAAGTATTGGTGACCCCGTCCCCGAGAACGCATGTCCATGATCTTATGTACCTTGTAAATAGGTGCGCTCTCGACAAGGACGGGAGGGGGAGGGAAGACGAACGGGGGTGCGAAGAAAGGGCTTAACACAGGAGACATGGAAGACAGGATGGACGCGACGAAGATGTCGCGGAAGAAGCAGTCGCACAGCGACAGGATTGACGACCTGGGAGACACGGAACGGACCAATGAACCGCGGAGTCAACTTACGAGAAGCTGTCGTAAGAGGAAGGTTGCGAGTGGAAAGCCACACTCTCTGGCCGCAACAATACCTTGGACTCTTAATCCTGCGTTTATTGGCGGCTCTCACCGTCTGTGCCCTGTAACGGCAAAGTGCAGACCTCACCCTCCTCCAGGTGCGCTCACAACGTTGGACAAACGCTTGAGCGGAGGGAACGCTGGACTCGGCAAGCTGGGATGAGAACAGAGGAGGCTGGTAACCCAGACTACTCTGAAACGGAGATAACCCGGTAGCAGACGAAGGAAGCGAATTGTGAGCGTATTCTGCCCAGGGAGCTGTTCTGCCCAAGACGCAGGGTTTCTGAAAGAAAGGCTGCGTAGTATGCGACCAATCGTCTGATTGGCCCTCTCTGCTTGACCGTTAGACTGGGGATGAAACCCGGAAGAGAGACTGACGGACGCACCAATCAAACGACAGAACTCCCTCCAAAACTGTGACGTGAATTGCGGGCCTCTGTCTGAAACGGCGTCTAACGGGAGGCCATGAATTCTGAATACATTCTCAATAATGATTTGTGCCGTCTCCTTAGCGGAAGGAAGTTTAGCGAGGGGAATGAAATGTGCCGCCTTAGAGAACCTATCGACAACCGTAAGAATCACAGTCTTCCCCGCAGACAAAGGCAGACCGGTAATGAAGTCTAAGGCGATGTGAGACCATGGTCGAGAAGGAATGGGGAGCGGTCTGAGACGACCGGCAGGAGGAGAGTTACCCGACTTAGTCTGCGCGCAGTCCGAACAAGCAGCCACGAAACGGCGCGTGTCACGCTCCTGAGTCGGCCACCAAAAGCGCTGGCGAATAGACGCAAGAGTGCCTCGAACACCGGGATGACCAGCTAACTTGGCAGAGTGAGCCCACTGAAGAACAGCCAGACGAGTGGAAACAGGAACGAAAAGGAGGTTACTAGGACAAGCGCGCGGCGGCGCAGTGTGCGTGAGTGCTTGCTTAACCTGTCTTTCAATTCCCCAGACTGTTAACCCGACAACACGCCCATAAGGAAGAATCCCTCGGGATCAGTAGAAGCCACAGAAGAACTAAACAGACGGGATAAGGCATCAGGCTTGGTGTTCTTGCTACCCGGACGGTAAGAAATCACAAACTCGAAACGAGCGAAAAACAACGCCCAACGAGCTTGACGGGCATTAAGTCGTTTGGCAGAACGGATGTACTCAAGGATCTTATGGTCTGTCCAAACGACAAAAGGAACGGTCGCCCCCTCCAACCACTGTCGCCATTCGCCTAGGGCTAAGCGGATGGCGAGCAGTTCACGGTTACCCACATCATAGTTGCGCTCAGATGGCGACAGGCGATGAGAAAAATAAGCGCAAGGATGAACCTTATCGTCAGACTGGAAGCGCTGGGATAGAATGGCTCCCACGCCTACCTCTGAAGCGTCAACCTCGACAATGAATTGTCTAGTGACGTCAGGAGTAACGAGGATAGGAGCGGACGTAAAACGTTCTTTTAGAAGATCAAAAGCTCCCTGGGCGGAACCGGACCACTTAAAACACGTCTTGACAGAAGTAAGAGCTGTGAGAGGGGCAGCAACTTGACCGAAATTACGAATGAAACGCCGATAGAAATTAGCGAAACCTAAAAAACGCTGCAACTCGACACGTGACCTTGGAACGGGCCAATCACTGACAGCTTGGACCTTAGCGGAATCCATCTGAATGCCTTCAGCGGAAATAACGGAACCGAGAAAAGTAACGGAGGAGACATGAAAAGAGCACTTCTCAGCCTTTACGTAGAGACAATTCTCTAAAAGGCGCTGTAGAACACGTCGAACGTGCTGAACATGAATCTCGAGTGACGGAGAAAAAATCAGGATATCGTCAAGATAGACAAAAACAAAGATGTTCAGCATGTCTCTCAGAACATCATTAACTAATGCCTGAAAAACAGCTGGCGCATTGGCGAGACCGAACGGCAGAACCCGGTACTCAAAATGCCCTAACGGAGTGTTAAACGCCGTTTTCCACTCGTCCCCCTCTCTGATGCGCACGAGATGGTAAGCGTTACGAAGGTCCAACTTAGTAAAGCACCTGGCTCCCTGCAGAATCTCGAAGGCTGATGACATAAGGGGAAGCGCATAACGATTCTTAACCGTTATGTCATTCAGCCCTCGATAATCCACGCAGGGCGCAGAGTACCGTCCTTCTTCTTAACAAAAAGAACCCCGCCCCGGCCGGAGAGGAAGAAGGCACTATGGTACCGGCGTCAAGAGACACAGACAAATAATCCTCGAGAGCCTTACGTTCGGGAGCCGACAGAGAGTATAGTCTACCTCGAGGAGGAGTGGTCCCCGGAAGGAGATCAATACTACAATCATACGACCGGTGAGGAGGAAGGGAGTTGGCTCGGGACCGACTGAAGACCGTGCGCAGATCATGATATTCCTCCGGCACTCCTGTCAAATCGCCAGGTTCCTCCTGAGAAGTAGGGACAGAAGAAACGGGAGGGATGGCAGACATTAAACACTTCACATGACAAGAAACGTTCCAGGATAGGATAGAATTACTAGACCAATTAATAGAAGGATTATGACATACTAGCCAGGGATGACCCAAAACAACAGGTGTAAACGGTGAACGGAAAATCAAAAAAGAAATAGTCTCACTGTGGTTACCAGATACTGTGAGGGTTAAAGGTAGTGTCTCAAATCTGATACTGGGAAGATGACTACCATCTAAGGCGAACATGGGCGTAGGCTTCTCTAACTCTCTGAAAGGAATGTCATGTTTCCGAACCCATGCTTCGTCCATGAAACAACCCTCAGCCCCAGAGTCTATCAAGGCACTACATGTAGCACCCGAACCGGTCCAGCGTAGATGGACCGACAAAGTAGTACAGGATCTTGATGGAGAGACTTGAGTAGTTGCGCTCACCTGTAGCCCTCCGCTTACAGATGAGCTCTGGCTTTTACTGGACATGAATTAACAAAATGTCCAGCAACTCCGCAATAGAGGCACAGGCGGTTGGTGATCCTCCGTTCCCTCTCCTTAGTCGAGATGCGAATCCCTCCCAGCTGCATGGGCTCAGTCTCAAAGCCAGAGGAGGGAGATGGTTGCGATGCGGAGCAGGGAAACACCGTTGATGCGAGCTCTCTTCCACGAGCCCGGTGACGAAGATCTACCCGTCGTTCTATGCGGATGGCGAGAGCAATCAAAGAGTCCACATCTGAAGGAACCTCCCGGGAGAGAATCTCATCCTTAACCACTGCGTGGAGTCCCTCCAGAAAACGAGCGAGCAGCGCCGGCTCGTTCCACTCACTAGAGGCAGCAAGAGTGCGAAACTCAATAGAATAATCCGTTATGGACCGTTCACCTTGGCATAAGGAAGCCAGGGCCCTAGAAGCCTCCCCACCAAAAACTGAACGGTCAAAAACCCGAATCATCTCCTCTTTAAAGTTCTGGAACTTGTTAGAGCAATCAGCCCTTGCCTCCCAGATAGCTGTGCCCCATTCTCGAGCCCGGCCAGTAAGGAGTGAAATGACGTAAGCAACCCGAGCTCTCTCTCTAGAGTATGTGTTGGGTTGGAGAGAGAACACAATCTCACACTGCGTGAGAAAGGAGCGGCACTCAGTGGGCTGCCCGGAGTAGCAAGGTGGGTTATTAACCCTAGGTTCTGGAGGCTCGGCAGGCCAGGAAGTAACAGGTGGCACGAGACGTAGACTCTGGAACTGTCCAGAGAGGTCGGAAACCTGAGCGGCCAGGTTCTCCACGGCATGGCGAGCAGCAGACAATTCCTGCTCGTGTCTGCCGAGCATGGCTCCTTGGATCTCGACGGCAGTGTAACGAGCGTCTGAAGTCGCTGGGTCCATTCCTTGGTCGGTTCCTTCTGTCATGCAGGTGAAAGAGGACCCAAAAGCGACTTAACAGAAACAGAGTTTATTCAAGTCCAAACAGGGAATAACAGAAATCCTCTAGTCTGTAGAGGGGAATAACAGGAGAAGCGGCCACAGACTGCAGGTCGCTTCGGGTAGGCGCAGGCCGTAGCTGACAGAGACACCTGCTCACACGCAGCATCTGATGAAGGCAAAAAACACGACAGGACAGGGCGATACACAATCACAGCACGGTGAATACTAAACAAGGAACCGACAGGACAGGAACGGAACACAAAGGAATAAATAGGGACTCCAATCAGGGGAAAGGATCGGGAACAGGTGTGGGAAGACTAAATGATGATTAGGGGAATAGGAACAGCTGGGAGCAGGAACGGAACGATAGAGAGAAGAGAGAGCGAGAGAGTGAGAGAGGGAGGGGGAGAGAGAGGGATAGAAAGAGGGAAAGAACCTAAAAAGACCAGCAGAGGGAAACGAATAGAATGGGGAGCACAGGGACAAGACATGATAATAAATGACAAACATGACAACTGTACTATATATTTGTTTCATACACTTCCAGTAATAGTTATTTTATTTCAAGAAATGAACAACACAAGGACATATGTGATTTATTGTTTTTCAGGCTTTTAGGTGCCATTGATGATCTCAGTTATCGAGCAGAACAGTCCATTGTTGCCCTCATGGCTGTGAAACAACAGCTAATCAGCTCACTGGTGTTGTGTTACCTGATTCAATATGGTTGAATCTTTTCTCATCTATTATTTGTGCTATATATTGTATTGATTTTCAAGTTATGCATTTTCTCAAACACATAGCTAGTATGTGTAGTAATTAGTTAGATTAGCAGGAAATGTTTTACCACATCAGGGTACCAGCAGAGCCTTATATAGACTATGAGTCTGGGTACCATGGCACTGGCATCACACTGACCACATCATCCTTTTTTCCTGCATTCACAGTTGCATGTTTCTGCAATGTCACCTGCACCACAGACTACAGTACATCCCTGAACTGTTCCTGCTCAGGCACAGTGCCCTCGTCTCCCATTCTCCTTGAGGCAGAGTGCAGGTACACACTGTTCTCTATCACTGCTGTGTGTCTGGCCTTGCGCCAATAGATTTAAGAGAACACATGTATACATATTTATGTACTGTACAGTTTAAACATATCATTTTAATAAAAACATCTTAATGTTAAATAAACCTTTTCATATTTGTTTTGTTTTTTTGTTTGCAAAAGCTGTATTTGAATATTATAATCACTCTTCTCTTTTTTCAGAGATTCTGAAGACCAAGTGAATGATAGCTGTGAAATAACACCCTCACAAAGCTGGTGTATAATACAACCAGAAGATTTTTTCATGTTAATATCCACTGACACTACTTGCACTGCAAGAGTAAAACACACAGGAAATGAAGACAAAATGAAAACGGATGACTCAACTGACTGGAAATTGTATAAATTAGGTAAGTGGAGTAGACCTATGTCTTAGGATGGTTTGTACTTTCCCCTGAACATTGCCTCTGATTCGGTGACAAGATATGGCATGAATAAGAAGTGTCTATTGTTAGCAGTATGGTCATCTTATCAGCCATTCTGCTGTGACAAATTATTTTCAGCAGTTTTGAACTTTGCACAGCTTTGAAATGACAGTGTTGAACAGTCTTTACAATGAGGGTTATTGTGTGATGTGGACTGAGTGTCTTGGGTTCATATATATATATATATATATATATATATATATATATTTGTAAGTCGCTCTGGATAAGAGCGTCTGCTAAATGACTTAAATGTAAATGTAAATATATATATATATATATATATATATATATATATATATATATCACCCGCATTTGAAAGCTAATATGGTACAAATGATTGAGCTTTGTGCACTTGAATCCATGCCTTTTTCATATAATGGTTCCAACCCAAGCTTCTCTGCCTTTTCTTCCATAGTGAAGCCGCAGCATCCAGTCTATGTACAAGTGACAGAGAACATTGACAGCTACAACATCACTTGGCAGATGGATGAAAACATTTACCTTGATAAATTCTTAATGTACAGGGTGCGGATTACAACACATAACTATTTAAAGGTAAACAAAATATATTTACAATGTTACATGTTTCCAATCAAATATTACAGTATGTGAAATACCAGGTCCCCCAAATTGTTAAATATAAGTTTTTCTTTTGACCTACAGGATCCAGTCTATTACCCTGTAAGAGAAGACCAGAAGTACCTAGTGCTAAACAGCCTTCAACTGCAACCAGGAACTGAGTATGTGGCAAATGTTCAGGCCTCAGTGAACCCTGTGTGTAACTACCAAGGTCCCTGGAGTGAATGGAGCTCCACCGTAGAATGGAGGACTACAGGTACATCAATGCAGCAAGTTTAGATTTAACTGATCTGCGTTGTCAGGACCCGGGTCTCCGGAGTGAGAAACAGTCACTTAACCAACTGAGCCACGAATAGTCTGCAGAACCCAGAAGATGAGGCAGACACAGCAGTACTTGAGACGGTGTATTTAATGAAGTAAAAAGTGAAGTTCTTCAGGAAAACATGTAAGTCCACAACCTCAAAAGGAATTCCACAAGAACAAAGGTAATCCTCCAAGACAAAAAGGTAAATCCACAAGGTGGAAGGTATAGCACAAAAAGCCTCAAAAGATACTCAAAAACAAACAAACAACAACAAAAAACAGAATTCCACAAGAGAGTCCACCGGGATCAACAAGAGTTCACAGAGTACTAGGGCTGGGTGCTAAAATACAAACACAGAGCAAAGAACTGAGGAAAACAAAGGGTTTAAATACAATCAGGGGAAACGAGGCACAGGTGCAAATAATAATTGGGATCAAGGGAAAACAAAAGGTCAAAAGGCATAATGGGGGCATCTAGTGACCAAAAACAGGAACAACCCTGGCCAAATCCTGACAGAATCCACCCCCCCTAGGAACGGATCCTGACGTTACTACCAGCTCTCTCAGGGTGGAGGGCCCTGAACTGACGAATGAGGTCAGGGTCCAGTATGTCTTTGGCAGGAACCCAGGAGCGCTCCTCGGGACCGTAGCCTTCCCAGTCCACCAGATACTGCCAGGACCGCTGCACCCGGCGGGAATCCAGTATCCGATGGACGGTATAAGCCGGCTGGCCTCCAATGACACGAGACGGAGGGGGAGGTCTGTCTGCCGGAACAAGGGGAGAAAAAACAACAGGTTTTAATAAGGAAATGTGAAACGTGGGATTAATCTTAAGGGATCTGGGTAAGTGTAGGCGATAAGAAACTGGGTTAACTCTCCTGGCAACCTTAAAGGGACCGATGTATTTTTTGGGACAGCTTGCGAGACTCCACCCGTAGTGGTAAGTCTCTTGTGGAGAGCCAGACTCTCTGGCCAGGGCGCAGGGTAGGCCCGGGACGGCGACGTCTGTTGGCTTGTTGTTGGTACCTCTGTAAGGAACGCATAAGATTAAGACGGGTCTTCCTCCACATAAGCCGACAGCGTCTGACGAACTTCAAGGCTGAAGGCACTCTGACTTCTGCCTCCTGGTCCGGGAACAATGGAGGGGCATAGCCAAACTGACACTCGTGCGGGGACATACCAGTGGAGGAGGAGCGCAAGGTGTTGTGCGCGTATTCGGCCCAAACAATGAAGGACGACCATGTGGACGGGTTGTTACGAGTCATACATCGGAGGGTGGTTTCCAGCTCTTGATTCATCCTCTCTGTTTGGCCGTTGGACTCCGGATGGTACCCTGAAGATAGACTGGCAGAAGCCCCCATGAGTTAGCAGAAGGCCTTCCAAAACCTAGAGGCGAACTGGGGACCTCTGTCAGAAACCATATCTTGAGGAATGCCGAAGACTCGGAACACATGATTAATTACCAACTCAGCCGTTTCCTTGGCAGAAGATAACTTAGTCAGAGGGACGAACCTGGCCGCCTTAGAAAACCTGTCGATTATGACTAGGATAGTAGTATTGCCATGGGATGGAGGAAGGCCAGTAATAAAGTCCAACGAGATATGGGACCAGGGTCTGTGGGGAACAGGTAAAGGGTGAAGGAGTCCTTGCGGGCGGAGGTGAGAAGATTTGCCCTGGCAGCACACGGGGCAGGCATTGACGAAAGTGGCAATGTCTTCTCTTATGGTAGGCCACCAGAACTTACGCTGGATGAACTCCAAGGTACGACCTACGCCCGGGTGACAGGTGAGGCGAGAGGAGTGCCCCACAGAAGGACCTGAGTCCTCACTGCCATGGGGACAAACAACCGATTGTCAGGACCTCCTTTCGGGTCCGGTTCAATAGCTTGAGCTCGTCTCACGGTATCCTCAACTTGCCACGAGATCGGAGCCACGATCTTAGCAGCAGGAAGGACAGGCATGTCCGTGTCATCTCGAATGGCAGGAGCGTAGACTCGGGACAGGGCATCCGGTTTGAGATTCTTCGACCCGGGCCGATAGGTGAGGATAAACTGGAATCGATTGAAGAAAAGAGACCATCTAGCTTATCTAGAGTTCAACCGCTTCGCCTGCTGGATATACTCCAGATTTTTGTGGTCCGTAAGCACTTGAAACGGGTGAGAAGCCCCTTCGAGCCAGTGTCTCCATTCCTTCAATGCCATCTTAACCGCTAGGAGTTCACGATCCCCCACATCGTAGTTCCTCTCAGCCGGGGTAAGCCAGTGTGAGAAGAAAGAGCACGGATGAAGCTTCTTGTCTTCACCCCTCTGAGACAGGACAGCTCCAACACCAACCTCTGAGGCATCTACCTCCACCACAAACGGTTCATCCGTAGTCGGTAGTATCAGGATGGGAGCAGATAGGACACGCTGCTTGAGTCCTTGGAAGGCCGTCTCAGGTTCTCTTCCCCACAAAAACCTTGCATTGCCACCCTTGGTTAAAGCTGAAAGAGGGGCTGCCACCAAGCTGAAGTTCTTGATGAACTTGCGGTAAAAGTTAGTGAAGCCCAGGAAACGCTGAACTTCCTTAACGGATTTGGGGGTGGGCCAATCCGCTACCGCCCCTACCTTCCTGGGGTCCATTTGGTCTCAACCGGGTTCCACTACAAATCCCAGGAATTGTACAAATTTGCCAGTTTTTGCTGTGAGATGTTACCCCACTCCACCAAGACACCTGCAAGTTCCCAGACATTTCTGGGGGGAATGGCCCTAGCCCTCACCCTCCGATCCAACAGGTCCCAGACGTGCTCAATGGGATTGAGATCCGGGCTCTTTGCTGGCCATGGCAGAACACTAACATTCCTGTTTTGCCGGAAATCACGCACAGAATGAGCAGTATGGCTGGTGGCATTGTCATGCTGGAGGGTCATGCCAGGATGAGCCTGCGGAAAGGGTACCACGTGAGGAGGGAGGATGTCTTCCCTGTAATGCACAGCATTGAGATTGCCTGCAATGACAACAAGCTCAGTCCGATGATGCTGTGACACACCGCCCCAGACCATGACGGACCCTCCACCTCCAAATCAATCCCGCTCCAGAGTACAGGCCTTGGTGTATCGCTCATTCCTTTGACGATAAATGTGAATCCAACCATCACCCCTGGTGAGACGAAACAGCGACTCGCCAGTGAAAAGCACTTTTTGCCAGTCCTGTCTGGTCCAGCGAAGGTGGATTTGTGCTCATAGGTGACGTTGTTGCCGGTGATCTTTGGTGAGGACCTGCCTTACAAAAGGCCTACAAGCCCTCAGTCTAGCCTCTCTCAGCCTACAGTCTGAGCACTGATGGAGGGATTGTGCGTTCCTGGTGTAACTCGAGCAGTTTTTGTTGCCATCCTGTACCTGTCCCGCAGGTGTAATGTTCGGATGTACCGATCCTGTGCAGTTGTTATTACACGTGGTCTGCCACTGCGAGGACGATCAGCTGTCCGTCCTGTCTCCCTGTAGCGCTGTCTTAGGCGTCTCACAGTACGCACATTGTAATTTATTGCCCTGGCCACATCTGCAGTCCTCATGCCTCCTTGCAGCATGCCTAAGGCACATTCAAGCAGATGAGCAGGGACCCTGGGCATCTTTCTTTTGGTGTTTTACAGAGTCAGTAGAAAGGCCTCTTTAGTGTCCTAAGTTTTCATAACTGTGACCCTAATTGCCTACAGTTAAGAGAGTTTAATGAATTTTGAAAATAATAATGGGAAGATGTTGCACAATCCAGGTGTGGAAAGATCTTAGAGACTTACCCAGAAAGACTCACAGCTACAATCACACAGTTGATCATGTATGCACAGTTGATAAATGAGGCCCCTGATGATAGAAGCACCTTTGGTGGTGATTACAGTATTGACTCAGGAATGTAAATGAGATATTTATGTATTTAATTTATATTTTTTTTATCAAAAATGTATGAAAATGTGTTTTCACTTTGTCATTATTGAGGCATTACGTGTAGATGGGTGAGTAAAACATATATTTTATCCATTTTGAAATCATGCTGTATCAAAGGGTATGAATATTTTCTGAAGGCACTGTATGTGAAAAAGTAGGTTTTATTGGAAACATACAATGCTATGCCTATAATAAAATGAACAGACATTAACCCCTATTGCTCAGCCCCGATATCTAGGTACCTCAACCCACTAACCCTACACCCAATTACCCACACACCCCAGACCTGTTACCCCAATGCCCTTACCCTAAGACCCACATGCCAATACCCTAATATTGATACAATTTAGTCCGGATTCACCTGTATCCTAGCCATATAAGCCCTATTTCTTACCCATGGACCACAGTTCCTTTTCCAAAATACCTCATCCTGTTACTTGCTTATCTCAGCCCTTTTCCCCACTTTGCCTAGACCATTGAAGTACCAGTGTACCCCACCTTCCCTCCATATGGAGCATACCGAAGGGCCCGTTAGTAGGGAAGTCTGCTGATTACGCCGAACATCCGCTCGTTTAACTAAGGCTAGGTTAAAGCTAGGCCTGTATTCCCCAAGTATTCCGCTATAATTTCATAGATCAACTCATAATACAGTGGTATAACACATGTGCCCAAACCCCATTCACTTTTATTCCTACCACAAGCTTGCTGCCAGAAAGGATTTGAATAGGCAAATAGACATCCATCCAGACCCATTAGCTGTATGAGCCTTGTGTATCCCTACACCCCATTACTCATAAAGTAAACCCATGGGCACACCCATATTGTCATGTTTTGTCATTGATTATCATGTCTTGTCCCTGTGCTTCCCCTTCTATTCGTTTCCCTCTGATGGTCTTATTAGGTTCTTTCCCTCTTTCTATCCCTCTCTCTCCCCCTCCCTCTCTCACTCTCTCGCTCTCTCTTCTCTCTATCGTTCCGTTCCTGCTCCCAGCTGTTCCTATTCCCCTAATCAATCATTTAGTCTTCCCACACCTGTTCCCGATCCTTTTCCCTGATTAGAGTCCCTATTTCTCTCCTTGTTTTCCGTTCCTGCCCTGTCGGATCCTTGTCTAGAATTCACCGTGCTGTGTCTATGTTCTGCCCTGTCGTGTCGTGTTTCCCTCAGATGCTGCGTGGTGAGCAGGTGTCTGAGTCTGCTAGGTTCAAGTACCTTCCCGAGGCAACCTGCAGTTCTTGATCATGTCTCCAGTCTGTTCTCGTCTTTACGAGTAGTATTATGCCTTTTGTTTTGTTAAGTATCTTTACTGGATTAAAGACTCTGTTTTCGCCAAGTCGCTTTTGGGTCCTCATTCACCTGCATAACAGAAGGATCCGACCTAGGAATGGACCCAGCGACTACAGATGCTCGTAACACTGCCGTCGAGATCCAAGGAGCCATGCTCGGCAGACACGAGCAGGAATTGTCTGCTGCTCGCCATGCCGTGGAGAACCTGGCCGCTCAGGTTTCCGACCTCTCTGGACAGTTCCAGAGTCTTCGTCTCGTGCCACCTGTTACTTCCTGGCCTGCCGAGCCTCCGGAACCTAGGGTTAATAACCCACCTTGCTACTCCGGGCAGCCCACGGAGTGCCGCTCCTTTCTCACCCAGTGTGATATTGTGTTCTCTCTCCAACCCAACACATACTCTAGCGAGAGAGCTCGGGTTGCTTACGTCATTTCACTCCTTACTGGCCGGGCTCGAGAGTGGGGCACAGCTATCTGGGAGGCAAGGGCTGATTGTTCTAACAATTACCAGAACTTTAAAGAGGAGATGATTCGGGTTTTTGACCGTTCAGTTTTTGGTGGGGAGGCTTCTAGGGCCCTGGCTTCCCTATGCCAAGGTGATCGATCCATAACGGATTACTCTATAGAGTTTCGCACTCTTGCTGCCTCTAGTGACTGGAACGAGCCGGCGCTGCTCGCTCGTTTTCTGGAGGGACTCCACGCAGTGGTCAAAGATGAGATTCTCTCTCGGGAGGTTCCTTCCAGTGTGGACTCTTTGATTGCTCTCGCCATCCGCATAGAACGACGGGTAGATCTTCGTCACCAAGCTCGTGGAAGAGAGCTCGCGTCAACGGTGTTTCCCTGCTCCGCATCGCAACCATCTCCCTCCTCTGGCTCAGAGACTGAGCCCATGCAGCTGGGAGGTATTCGCATCTCGACCAAGGAGAGGGAACGGAGGATCACCAACCGCCTGTGCCTCTATTGCGGATTTGATGGACATTTTGTCAATTCATGTCCAGTAAAGGCCAGAGCTCATCAGTAAGCGGAGGGCTACTGGTGAGCGCTACTACTCAGGTCTCTTCATTTAGATCCTGTACTACTATGTCGGTCCATCTACGCTGGACCGGTTCGGTGCTACATGCAGTGCCTTGATTGACTCTGGGGCTGAGGGTTGTTTCATGGACGAAGCATGGGCTCGGAAACATGACATTCCTTTCAGACAGTTAGACAAGCCTACGCCCATGTTTGCCTTAGATGGTAGTCATCTTCCCAGTATCAGATTTGAGACACTACCTTTAACTCTCACTGTATCTGGTAACCACAGTGAGACTATTTCTTTTTTGATTTTTCGTTCACCTTTTACACCTGTTGTTTTGGGTCATCCCTGGCTAGTATGTCATAATCCTTCTATTAATTGGTCTAGTAATTCTATCCTATCCTGGAACGTTTCTTGTCATGTGAAGTGTTTAATGTCTGCCATCCCTCCCATTTCTTCTGTCCCCACTTCTCAGGAGGAACCTGGCGATTTGACAGGAGTGCCGGAGGAATATCATGATCTGCGCACGGTCTTCAGTCGGTCCCGAGCCAACTCCCTTCCTCCTCACCGGTCGTATGATTGTAGTATTGATCTCCTTCCGGGGACCACTCCTCCTCGGGGTAGACTATACTCTCTGTCGGCTCCCGAACGTAAGGCTCTCGAGGATTATTTATCTGTGTCTCTTGACGCCGGTACCATAGTGCCTTCTTCCTCTCCGGCCGGGGCGGGGTTCTTTTTTGTTAAGAAGAAGGACGGTACTCTGCGCCCTGCGTGGATTATCGAGGGCTGAATGACATAACGGTTAAGAATCGTTATCCGCTTCCCCTTATGTCATCAGCCTTCGAGATTCTGCAGGGAGCCAGGTGCTTTACTAAGTTGGACCTTCGTAACGCTTACCATCTCGTGCGCATCAGAGAGGGGGACGAGTGGAAAACGGCGTTTAACACTCCGTTAGGGCATTTTGAGTACCGGGTTCTGCCGTTTGGTCTCGCCAATGCGCCAGCTGTTTTTCAGGCATTAGTTAATGATGTTCTGAGAGACATGCTGAACATCTTTGTTTTTGTCTATCTTGACGATATCCTGATTTTTTCACCGTCACTCGAGATTCATGTTCAGCACGTTCGACGTGTTCTACAGCGCCTTTTAGAGAATTGTCTCTACGTAAAGGCTGAGAAGTGCTCTTTTCATGTCTCCTCCGTTACTTTTCTCGGTTCCGTTATTTCCGCTGAAGGCATTCAGATGGATTCCGCTAAGGTCCAAGCTGTCAGTGATTGGCCCGTTCCAAGGTCACGTGTCGAGTTGCAGCGCTTTTTAGGTTTCGCTAATTTCTATCGGCGTTTCATTCGTAATTTCGGTCAAGTTGCTGCCCCTCTCACAGCTCTTACTTCTGTCAAGACGTGTTTTAAGTGGTCCGGTTCCGCCCAGGGAGCTTTTGATCTTCTAAAAGAACGTTTTACGTCCGCTCCTATCCTCGTTACTCCTGACGTCACTAGACAATTCATTGTCGAGGTTGACGCTTCAGAGGTAGGCGTGGGAGCCATTCTATCCCAGCGCTTCCAGTCTGACGATAAGGTTCATCCTTGCGCTTATTTTTCTCATCGCCTGTCGCCATCTGAGCGCAACTATGATGTGGGTAACCGTGAACTGCTCGCCATCCGCTTAGCCCTAGGCGAATGGCGACAGTGGTTGAGGGGGCGACCGTTCCTTTTGTCGTTTGGACAGACCATAAGAACCTTGAGTACATCCGTTCTGCCAAACGACTTAATGCCCGTCAAGCTCGTTGGGCGTTGTTTTTCGCTCGTTTCGAGTTTGTGATTTCTTACCGTCCGGGTAGCAAGAACACCAAGCCTGATGCCTTATCCCGTCTGTTTAGTTCTTCTGTGGCTTCTACTGATCCCGAGGGGATTCTTCCTTATGGGCGTGTTGTCGGGTTAACAGTCTGGGGAATTGAAAGACAGGTTAAGCAAGCACTCACGCACACTGCGTCGCCGCGCGCTTGTCCTAGTAACCTCCTTTTCGTTCCTGTTTCCACTCGTCTGGCTGTTCTTCAGTGGGCTCACTCTGCCAAGTTAGCTGGTCATCCCGGTGTTCGAGGCACTCTTGCGTCTATTCGCCAGCGCTTTTGGTGGCCGACTCAGGAGCGTGACACGCGCCGTTCGTGGCTGCTTGTTCGGACTGCGCGCAGACTAAGTCGGGTAACTCTCCTCCTGCCGGTCGTCTCAGACCGCTCCCATTCCTTCTCGACCATGGTCTCACATCGCCCTAGACTTCATTACCGGTCTGCCTTTGTCTGCGGGGAAGACTGTGATTCTTACGGTTGTCGATAGGTTCTCTAAGGCGGCACATTTCATTCCCCTCGCTAAACTTCCTTCCGCTAAGGAGACGGCACAAATCATCATCGAGAATGTGTTCAGAATTCATGGCCTCCCGTTAGATGCCGTTTCAGACAGAGGCCCGCAATTCACGTCACAGTTTTGGAGGGAGTTCTGTCGTTTGATTGGTGCGTCCGTCAGTCTCTCTTCCGGGTTTCATCCCCAGTCTAACGGTCAAGCAGAGAGGGCCAATCAGACGATTGGTCGCATACTACGCAGCCTTTCTTTCAGAAACCCTGCGTCTTGGGCAGAACAGCTCCCCTGGGCAGAATACGCTCACAACTCGCTTCCTTCGTCTGCTACCGGGTTATCTCCGTTTCAGAGTAGTCTGGGTTACCAGCCTCCTCTGTTCTCATCCCAGCTTGCCGAGTCCAGCGTTCCCTCCGCTCAAGCGTTTGTCCAACGTTGTGAGCGCACCTGGAGGAGGGTGAGGTCTGCACTTTGCCGTTACAGGGCACAGACTGTGAGAGCCGCCAATAAACGCAGGATTAAGAGTCCAAGGTATTGTTGCGGCCAGAGAGTGTGGCTTTCCACTCGCAACCTTCCTCTTACGACAGCTTCTCGTAAGTTGACTCCGCGGTTCATTGGTCCGTTCCGTGTCTCCCAGGTCGTCAATCCTGTCGCTGTGCGACTGCTTCTTCCGCGACATCTTCGTCGCGTCCATCCTGTCTTCCATGTCTCCTGTGTCAAGCCCTTTCTTCGCACCCCGTTCGTCTTCCCTCCCCCCCCTCCCGTCCTTGTCGAGAGCGCACCTATTTACAAGGTACGTAAGATCATGGACGTGCGTTCTCGGGGACGGGGTCACCAATACTTAGTGGATTGGGAGGGTTACGGTCCTGAGGAGAGGAGTTGGGTTCCGTCTCGGGACGTGCTGGACCGTTCGCTTATTGATGATTTCCTCCGTTGCCGCCAGGGTTCCTCCTCGAGTGCGCCAGGAGGCGCTCGGTGAGTGGGGGGGGTACTGTCATGTTTTGTCATTGATTATCATGTCTTGTCCCTGTGCTTCCCCTTCTATTCGTTTCCCTCTGATGGTCTTATTAGGTTCTTTCCCTCTTTCTATCCCTCTCTCTCCCCTCCCTCTCTCACTCTCTCGCTCTCTCTTCTCTCTATCGTTCCGTTCCTGCTCCCAGCTGTTCCTATTCCCCTAATCAATCATTTAGTCTTCCCACACCTGTTCCCGATCCTTTTCCCTGATTAGAGTCCCTATTTCTCTCCTTGTTTTCCGTTCCTGCCCTGTCGGATCCTTGTCTAGAATTCACCGTGCTGTGTCTATGTTCTGCCCTGTCGTGTCGTGTTTCCCTCAGATGCTGCGTGGTGAGCAGGTGTCTGAGTCTGCTAGGTTCAAGTGCCTTCCCGAGGCAACCTGCAGTTCTTGATCATGTCTCCAGTCTGTTCTCGTCTTTACGAGTAGTATTATGCCTTTTGTTTTGTTAAGTATCTTTACTGGATTAAAGACTCTGTTTTCGCCAAGTCGCTTTTGGGTCCTCATTCACCTGCATAACACATATGAAACAGGTCTACCCCAGTGCCCAAAGCCTCTGTCATGTTTTGTCTTATATTGTCTTGTCATTATGCTTTCCCTTCTGTTCGTTTCCCCCTGCTGGTCTTATTAGGTTCGTTCCCTTTTTCTATCCCTCTCTCTCCCCCTCCCTCTCTCTCCTCTCTCTATCGTTCCGTTCCTGCTCCCAGCTGTTCCTCATTCTCCTAACTCACTCATTTAGTCTTTTCACACCTGTCCCCTATTTTGTCGTCTGATTAGAGTCCCTATTTCTCCCCTTGTTTTCCGCTTCTGTCCTTGTCGGATCCTTGTATGATGTTCGCTGTGCTGTGTCATTGTCTCGCCCTGTCGTGTCTTGTCTCCTTCAGATGCTGCGTGTGAGCAGGTGTCTGAGTCTGCTACGGTCGGTGCCTTCCCGAGGCAACCTGCAGTCAATGGTCGAGTCTCCAGTCTGTCCTCGTCACTACGAGTGGATTTAAGTTTTTTCATGTTTTGTTTTCTGCTTTGATTGTCCAGGAGTATTGCTTTTATCCTTTACTGGAATAAAGACTCTGTTTTCGCCAAGTCGCTTTTGGGTCCTCTTTCACCTGCATAACAGCCTCAACGTTCATACAAACCAGGTCTACTCTTTTTGTTTTTTGACCACTTTTCTTTTTTAGGTTGTCTTTTTTTTCATTGGGGTGGAGCTACAGGTACAATATTCAAATTCATATAATTTAATATTCTGTTCATATCCTGCTCGCCTCCCTACCACTGAGGAAGTACAGTTCCCGCTCAGCCCAGTCAAAACTGTTCGCTGCTCTGGCTCCCCAATGGTGGAACAAACTCCCTCACGACGCCAGGACAGCGGAGTCAATCACCACCTTCCGGAGACACCTGAAACCCCACCTCTTTAAGGAATACCTAGGATAGGATAAAGTAATCCTTCTCACCCCCCCTTAAAATATTTAGATGCACTATTGTAAAGTGGCTGTTCCACTGGATGTCATAAGGTGAATGCACCAATTTGTAAGTCGCTCTGGATAAGAGCGTCTGCTAAATGACTTAAATGTAAATGTAAATGTATATCATGTTTCCCATTCATTATTTCACACATATATTTTTGTGTTGTACCTGTGGACTGCCACTCCAGAAAAAAGAAAAAACACATAATTTGTATCATATCACAGTTTAAGTAATAATACATTCAGAATGTAGAAGAAAATAAAATAAAAATAAGTGGGCCTCCAAAAACCACCCTCATCCTCCCATCCCATTCCCCCGACCCCACCCAGCTAACAGTCTCCATCCCACCTCCAAATACAATTATGATTCCAATTTGTAAGTCGCTCTGGATAAGAGCGTCTGCTAAATGACTTTAATGTAAATGTATGTAAATGTATGATTCAAGCCCATATTATTAAATGTCAAAGAAACATAGTCTACAAGCTGCTATCTCCTTGCTGATGGCAAATTAATCTGTTATAACATTAGGCTATGTTTTTATTAGCCGACCATTATTTCATTTCCCTTGTGGCACACTCAAGAGTCTTTTTCTGTGCAGATGCACCTTTGATAAATGAGGCCCCCGCTGGTTTCTCAACTACAGTTACATCAACATCCAGTAGGTGGTAGTGATGTCCATGGGAAAATGAAAGCATTGCATAAAAATAAAATATTTTGAGATTGGCCAACATTGAAAGAATTGTAGAGAGAGACATAGGTTCTCTGTCTGAAGTCAGTGAACATCCCATGGTGTCAAAATAAGTGCCTATTCAGAATGCCATTATCAATTTGTACTGGGCTGGGCTTTGGTGGGGCACAATGTGGACTTGTTCTGACATCAGTCCAAAAGATCCCTTTTCATATCATCCAGAGTATAACTGTTGCACACTCACACACATACACATACACACATGAATACGCGCACACACAAAACAAATAGATGATGATACATAATTTATAGGTAGATGTAAATAATCTTTTCACATAAAATTGTGAAAATGCAAGTATTTGCAAAGAGCGCTGAAATATTTTACTTCCTCTGTGGTTGCGGAGAGTCTGGCAGAACACCAGTAGCTCAACCACAATCTTGCAAGCTGTCCTTTGAAATTTTCTTGAGAAAAATCTCAGAAAAAGACGTGATGTGTCCGTGACCAGGGTCGTAACTAGGTTTGAGTTAATGTGGGCTCAGATATATATTTTTTGAAGTTGAAGCTTATTTACTGCATTTCTATACAAATAAAAAACTTTCAAATGCTATTCGGAGAATAGCGAAAATAAAGCAAAAATGACACTGGCCATTATCACCTTGGCTGCTGTAGGTTCATTCACCTCAATCTATCTACAAACAGATAGCCTATTAGCAATACAGTTGTAATGTTTTACCCCTGAAAGGGGGAAAATATGAGACATGATTCTCACTGACACGTAGCATCAGCGATTGTTCAGTCATTTGTAATGATACAATCATTAAATCATCAACTCTTTACATACTGTAGATGTCGCTTTCCTCAAATTGCAAACACTGAGTTTGTAAAACATTAGGAACACCATCCTAATATTGAGTTGCACCCCCCTTTGTCCCCAGAACAGCCTCAATTTGTCAGGACTACAAGGTGTCAAATGCGATCCAATGCTACACAGACTTGTGTCATATTGGCTGGATGTCATTTGAGTGGCGGACCATTCTTGATACACACAGGAAACTGTTGACCGTGAAAAACCCAGCAGCGTTGCAGTTCTTGACATACTCAAACCAGTGCGCCTGGCACCTACTACCATACCCCGCACTTAAAATATTTTGTCTTGCCCATTCACCCTCTGAATGGCACACATACACAATCCAAGTCTCAATTGTCACGAGGCTTCTTTAACCTGTCTCCTCTCTTTCACCTTCATTGATTTGAAGTGGATTCAACAGGTTACATCAATAAGGGATCATAGCTTTCACCTGGTCAGTCTATCATGGAACGAGCAGGTGTTCCAAATGTTTTGTACACTCAGTGGATAGTGTTCACTTTTGTATTCCTAGGCATTACGAATCAAGCTCCGCATAAACAGATATCCAACTGGAGCACACAGACAGTTGTGTAAAGTACTCAAGTACAAATAGTTTAAAGTACTACTTAAGTCACTTTTGGGGGTATCTGTACTTTACTATTTATATTTTTGACAACTTATTTTTACTCCACTACATTCTGAAAGACAATGTACTTTTTAACATTTTCCCTGACACCCAAAAGTACTTTTCCCTGACACCCAAAAGTTACATTTTGTAAGCTTAGCAGGGCAGGAAAATGGTCCAATTCACGCACGTATCAAGAGAACATCCCTGGTCATCCCTGCTGCCTCTAATCTGATGGAGTCACTAAACACACATGCTTCATTTGTAAATTATGTCTGAGTGTTGGAGTGTACCTCTGACTATCCAAAAATACATTTAAAATTTAGAAAATTGTACCTTCTAGTTTGTGTAAAATAAGGAATTTTAAATTATTTATACTTTTCCTTTTGATACTTATTTGAGAAATGACATGTATTTTTGATACTTAAGTATATTTAAAACCAAATACTTTTAGACTTTTATTCAAGTAGTATTTTACTGGGTGACTTTTATCTTTAGTTGAGTCATTTGCTATTAAGGTATCTTTACTTTTACTCGAGTATTACAATTGGGTAGTTTTTCCACCACTGCACACAGATAATCATATTATCACATTCACATTCATGATTAGAATATTACTTATGATTCTGTATTAATATCAGTGATGTAGTGGTACATAAAAGTGGGTAATTCACTGATATAAACGGAAAAGTATTCCATTTTTACAACTGTATTGTTTGCATTTCAATTGCATTTTAATGTACGCCATGTCGAGATGATCATATTGAAACATATCTTATTTTTAAGTTCCTACCCTGTTTGATAAGACTAGTACAAATATGGGGCAGAGACCCCAATGAACCACTGTACTAACCTCTCTCTGCTATCTTCCTCTCTCTCCTCTGCTTCCTCCTGCATGCATTGCAGCCTGCCTCAGCCTCGATCACCACACCAATGTCTCAGTAGCAAACTCTCTGTAAAGCAAAGTTATTATGATAACCTAGTAGCCTGTATGTTGCTCCTGCTGAGGTATGCTCCGTTTAACGTTAGCTTCTTACTTCATCCTTCTATCTGACTAAATAATACTAGCCAGAGCACTTCAACGTTGGTTAGTGCTATCCACCCTAACCCCCACCCCTACCAAAACCTTACCTAATCCTTACCGTAACTATTTTACATACATTTCAGCTATAATGCGTTAGGGACGTCCAAAGGATTCCGAATAGCATGGACCCTTCAAAGTTACTGCAATAGAAGTCTCTACCAACAGCTAGCCACCTGCCTGACGAAGGTGAACATAACGAACTGACAACTATTCACTAATTCACTATTCACTAGAATACAATCGTCTTCAATTCTGTCATTTAGCAGAAGCTCTTATCCAGAGGGAACACCTGCTCTTTCCATGATAGAATACAATTTCATACTTGTTTTTCTCCTCAGTACTGTTCCCCCGTGGGTATTGAACCCATAACCCTGGTGTTGCAATCGCCATTCTCTATCAATTTAGCTTTGATCAACGCTGGGAGCAATATTTATGTATATTTAGACTCATAATTGAGTTTCTTTATTGTGTACAAACTATATTGTAGCAACCTTAACCCAAAACCTAGCCAAAAGGTTTGGACCGAAACTGGGCCAATTGTGCACTGCCCTATGGGACTCTCAATCACGGCCGGGTGTGATACAGCCTGAAATCTAACCAGAGTCTGTAGTGACGCCTTTAGCACTGAGATGCAGTGCCATAGACCACTGCACCACTCGGGAGCAAGGTGTTGACTTGACAGTCGCTGGACCTATGTGTAACGGATGTGAAACGGCTAGCTTAGTTAGCGGTGCGCGCAAAATAGCGTTTCAATCGGTGACGTCACTTGTTCTGAGACCTTGAAGTAGTGGTTCCCCTTGCTCTGCAAGGGCCGCGACTTTTGTGGAGCGATGGGTAACGATGCTTGGTGGGTGACTGTTGTTGATGTGTGCAGAGGGTCCCTGGTTCACGACCCAGTATGGGCGAGGGGATGGTCTAAAGTTATACTGTTACATATGTTTGAGTCCCCGTTGGGGCTACACCCCCAAATTTGCTACACTGGTATCAGAAGTGGGATGGAGCGAGGGCGGCCATCAGAAAGCAGTGTACACATGAGGAATTTGGTATTGAGATGCGTGGATACACACTCTCCTAAAGGTAATTGGTAATGTAGTGACCTTAACCCAACACCTAGCAACCTCATCAAGAGGTTTGGACCTCTTGACAGTCGCTGGACCTGGGTTTGAGTCCCATTTGGGGCTACACCCTGAATTCGCTTCAGTGTACTAATATGTAATTATGGCCATGTCCATGACAGTCACATCATTTCAGAAGATTTAGTAGGCAGGAAAAATCTAATGAAAGATAAACCAGAGTTACTGGAACCTGTGAAAACATCCTCTTGCAGCAGCCCACAGAGATAAGACACTGATCTTGCACGCACTACAAGAACTGTAAATTGGTGTCTTCACTTCCTGCTCAACCCAATGTAAACCTAAACTAATCCGTTTTTATAAAGGATGTACTTACTCTATGTTGCCCTTTTGCTAAGCAGTATACATTTCTCTGAACTGTACAGATGTTCTGTGAGAAGTTCATAGTCATGAGAATGTCCACAGGGTTTGGTTATAGTTGAGGAGCAAGACATAGCTGTACTAACTATGCTGTCTTATAGCATAAGGTCAATGTCAGTGATGAACGCACATAAAGTCCCTGATCATATAGTATAAAAATAACCTCACAGCGAATTATATATATATTTTTAAAGAAAGCATTTTGTCAATATATGATAAGCACAGTCAGGTAGATGTTTTTAAATGTCCTCTCTCTTTAGCCCTCTGACAGCTGTTAGTGGTGCAGTATGGCCACTTACTGCTGTCTTTTCAGATGAAAAACAGTGAATAGATTCTGCTGAATTGCTCTTCACCCAGATAAGGTATTCTTGTGAAAAAGCTTGTCCAAGCTTGTCCTGTGGGAAACATCTTGTTTTAGAAGGGTTCATAGTTGTACAAAATAACTGCCACCAGTTTCATAAACATTTCTAAATGTTAAAAAATAAAAAAGGTAAGTCTTTCTGTGATCGATCTTCATATTGACGACCGAGGTTACCATGACCTGCTACCAATAACAGTGATAAGCATACCTTTCACCTCAAGTGTACCTATTGCTCCTTAATCATCCATTTTTTCATTATATTTTGCAGAAATGGGTTGGATCTGTCTTCATCTTCAGTGAGCTGGATCCCTTGGAGAAAAACCCACCTACACAGAGGATGACTGAGAAGCAGCTAGACATCCTCGGGCTGTCCAGGCTGAGTGTGGAGGAGGATGGCAGCAGTGGGGACCAGGGCACCTGTCACTCCGCTGGACACGTCTCCATCAATACTGTGATGGTGTCTGGGGAGGAAGGAGCTTTGTCAGGGAGTTCTTGGGTGACATACAAGTGCAGCCAAGGTAGGGAAAGCTTCTCCCAATATACTGGAGGCAGCAGAGGAGGTATGGACAGTGAGACGGAGGGCCCTCTTGGTGCTGGGGCAGAAGAGGAAGGAGGGTTATCTGGGCAGAGTAGAAGACGGGCATCAACGGGCCTGCCTGCTATGAAGTGTCAGCTCCAGCTACAGGCCCGCAACTATCAACCAGAGCAGATTTCATTGGACTCAGAGGACGGCTACCCTCCCTTGGTGCTGGATCTGGACAGTGTGGACACCATTGACAGTGGAGTCTTTGTTGAGTCTGACTGTAGCAGTCCTGTGAACACTAACTTTGAATCTGAGAAGCAGATAGACTCTGCTTTACTGAGTGGGGTAGGCAGTTCCCCTTCTGAATATGTCAAACAGTGGGTGACGGGTAACACTATGCAAGAGGACACAACCAACTCAGGACAGAACAGGACGATGTGAGTTCTCCCTCATCTCCTGTGTCACTGACAGTGTTTCAGCATATTTGTAAAATTCCTTACTTTCCCTGGTATAGGTATATTGTTCATATTGTCATCATGTTTTTTTTAAAAGTGGAGTAGGAATGATTTCTTCCCAACATAAAAATTGTTTGTCGTAGTAATACAATAATATTGTTTGACAATAGTTGTCATGTTGCATTATGTAAATAGATGTAGATTACTCATTTTGGCCTTCCCAGACCTAGATTTTGGCCTTTATGTAAATTAATCATTTTTTACGGCTTCATTTCTCATGCATTTTCCATGTGGAAGGGGTATTGTTTTTATATCATGTTTGTCATCTAATGTTTCTTATGTTTGTGACAATGGATCCAGTTGAGTTTGCATTCATTTTCAATCACTTGTTAAATCTTTAAAGGGATAATCCACAGTTGCTACATCCATCCATTTTTTGACTTATAAATGAATTATATAAACTAATGTATTCTTGAAGAATATAACTAAATGCCTCATGAGCTTAATTCAACTGTCATACCCAATCAGAAGACAAAATATAAGCTTGTTTTACTCCAATGTTTGTAAACATTGTAAGTGGAAACAAAAACTGTACAGCCTCAAAATATGCTTAAAATGTTGATATTTTGGATGGTCATTCATTGCATCAATAGCGCTGTCTATGAATTTATGAGTGGTTACATGTCTCCAGGGCCATCCCTCAGGTATTACCAAAACAGAGGCTGGTGGCCACTTTGTTATTGTTTCAACTAATGATTGCTCATTTAAAGTACACATTTTTTCTCATATGCATGATAATGTCCCATAGTGGTCAAAACAATATTATTAAGTTATGGGAGCATTCCAGCATTCAGATATTAGTCTCCTTTTTCTGTACGATGCATAAATGCATCAGAACACAGATTTAGGTCTGCTTTAATGCAGTTCTTTCATTTCTCTTTACCATTCTCATTTGCCGATAAGAAATTATAGCTACTTGTGACTGTGAACTAAAAGCTTGCAGCGGTAGGCTACATCTGATAAATTGACTCTCCACTAGGTATCAAATTCTATAATCTAGATGTTGCCGTTGCACTGTTATCACAATGAGTTAAACCACTGTCTAGTTTCCGTTAACAATCTTTGAGAAATGTGAAACAGATTGATTTGATTGCACTGAAGAGTATGATAAAACACATTTTATATGAATATCAGGAATATTATAATAAACTATAGCTTAGTTCATTATATTCATGATGCTTAAATATGACTTGTACACCAACATATCACCTTTTTTAAAATTACAAGTGTGTAATGTGAAATAGAAAATCTTAGAGATGTGTTCATAAAAAATATTACGATGGGTTAATTTGAGCAATTAGATAGTAATCAACTCTGTTACAGAGAGGCATTGAAGAAGGCGTGGAGAAGTGAACAGCTTTCATATGATGACAGGACCTGACTTCCTCTCATCGTGTTGTTATAGCATTATGATGCTTGACTTCACTCATTCATTCTCTCTAAGAGATGCCCTTTCCACAAGACCCATGCACAAGGTAGTATGGACCTTTCTCCAAATTGTTTTCCATTGTGTACTTTCCACATTATGATAAAATGCACAATTTGCACATTATACATGACTTATACATGTTTTTCCTGGTTTAGCCCTACACTCATGCAAAGATGAAGCTTCTACTTGCACTTTGTGCAGTTTGGAACATCATCCAACTATCAGTGTGCTGCTCTTCTGGAGGTACTGTACAATAGTCCATTGTACTGTTCTTTTTGTTCATGTTCAGATTCATGTCTAGGAGTAAAAGATCATAACATAGGTGACATGGGTTGTGATAAAAGGGTGTGTTTCTTCACAGAAATGACAGATCGACTCACCTGTGTATCTGATTATTGGTTTACAATTACCTGTACTTTGAGCATCACTGATGAGCCTGCAGGTGTCAACAATACCCACTACTGGTTGAATTTTACCTGGTCTGGTGGAGTTGGGTGAGCCTTATTGTGTGCAGATGATGGATTCTTATGTTATAAATCTCTTGGTTCTGTCCATTGCATGAATTGGAGAGATGAATAGACAACATTAAATGGAAAAAATATATGCAGAGGATAAATCATTTCTAATATCATTTGAATCACACAAAACATTTTTCCACAGGATTACATTCAAATGTCCACTGGTGAAGATGGGGGACAGTTATGGTTGCACATTTGTGGCCGATTTCGATAAGAATGTAACGTACCATGGCTCTTCATTTAATGAAATGGACTGTTTCAATGTACAGCTTTGTTATAACATTGACTGCCAATCAAACTTGACAGGCTTTGAACCATTCGAAAATAGTAAGTTCCCTGTGAAGATTATATTGATTTGCAATTCATGAAATATGGCATGAAATAATTATGATTGTGCAAAACATAGCTGACAAATATGTGTAATGACTCTGTCATCAGTTCAACCAACAGCTCCAAGTCATCTCGCTGTCCAGTGGACTTCAGAGGGTTACAAATGCACTTGGCAAAGTGGATATGAACACCATCCATATATAACAGAGTTCCCTTACCAACTCTTCATCAACAAATACCATGGCAATAAGAGCGAGGTAAATAAAGAGCATCTTAATAAAATTCATGCTTCAATTGTTAAAGTCAATGGTTGTTTGCTAAATTGTTTCCTGGATTTTTCTCAGGGGTTTTGTGTGTCCCCTCAAAACAAATCTATTTTAATTGATGCATCTAGACTTGAGCCAGGTACCACATATGTTCTGAAAGTGAGATCCGGGCTATATAAGTCCTCTGGATATAAAGGACAGTGGAGTCCGTGGAGTGCATTGGTGCAATTGAGGACTGATGCAAAGGAAGGTGAGAGAGATCTGCTTTTTTATTTTTATTTAACTAGGGAAGTCAGTTAAGAACAAATTCTTATTTTCAATGACATCCTAGGAACAGTGGGTTAACTGCCTGTTCTGGGGCAGAATGACATATTTGTACCTTGTCAGCTCAGGGATTTGAACTTGCAACCTTTCAGTTACTAGTCCAACACTCTAACCACTAGGCTACCCTGCCACCCCTTTGGAGACAAACTAGTTCAATCATATACCACTCTTACCTATCGCCTCATTGTTATTGTCCCAAAATATGCTATGGCAAACCATTTAGGCTGTGTTAGACAGACCAATTAGTGATAAAAATATCAGAATTGGGCTGCTTGTCTAAACACAGCCATTGATGCATATACTCATTTTCTCCTTCAGCAGAACCAACTATAGTCCTTGTCCTCAGCAAGTTTGTATTTCCAGTTTGTGTGATTGCTGGAGTTCTGTTGTTTGTATTTTACAATCCCACGACAAGGTAACTGGTCTTCTTCAGAAACCCATACAAATACTTCAAAATTGTGTCATGAGAGAGCGAGACTGATTTGGAAGCAAACAAAACACAAATCATGTGCAATCATTTGTGTCATAGAATGAAGATAAAAGCTTTCTATGATGTGCCAAGCCCAGCCCCTTTTTTCAAACCTCTCTACAAAGATAACAAACATTTCCAGGTAAAGTCTACTAATTAATTTATTATTTTCCCAAAGTGGTCCTCATAACACCTTCAAAATGGTCCCTGGGATGCAGTTTATATCTTAATCATTTTTTCTCTATAGAACTGGCTTGAGTCAGAGTGCAATCTGATACAAACATACAAAACAGAAGAGCTCCTGACCATCGATACTTTGATTATTGAGGCCAAACCTATAGTAGAGGACCAGGACTGTTCAGCTACAACACCATATCCCCTAGCACAAGTTCACACTCCCTATGTTGGTCCCTCAGTGATGGACTGGGTCTGCAGTAACAGTCCAAATGGAAATGGTCCAGGGGACATTCCTTACACCCAGCTGCCCTGCTCTCCCCTAGAACTCCTGTTTGGAGGGAAGGGCACCTCTTCCTCCCAGGACCCTTCGGTCGCCTGTGAGGGGGACTCTGGATGCGAGGACTTAACACTCAGCCCTGAGAGCAGCTTGCCTAATAGTCCTGTATCTAGTGAGCCAGAATGCATCTGTACTGGTTACTGTATCCTACATGAAACCTCTAAAGGTTTTATCCCCACTGGTGTGTCCAAAGAGGTCTCTACTCATCCCTTGAATAGTTATTGCATAGAGGGACCAGGTAAGGAGGAAACCTGTGCCACTGAGTGAAGTTACCAAATGTTACATCATATGCCAATAGGACACAGATGGCCTACTTCTTGGGTTTTGATAATGTACTGAGCAAGGGGTGTCATAGTCTTTACAATTTCCTAAATTACACAATGTTGACTTATGATCATTTGCAGTTTCTTTTTTAAATTCTGAAGTAGAATTGTGTATACTATACTGTAATGAAATGTGTTTTGTCCGTTTGAAATATTGTACATTTTTGTAATTACTGTATCAATTGTGTGATAGCTTAAATAGCTACTTTGGACCAGTTCATTTCATAATTTGTCTGCACTGATGGCACTAGAGCCATTGATCCTTCCGTATGTGAGTTAACCACCAGAGGATGCTGCGACTCAACACTTAGAGGAGAAATTGGCGAGGTGCAGTTTCTTGGATGACAATTTGAGCTCTATGTAATATTTTGAAAGTAGTTTGATAATCCTGTAATTACTATGTCCTTTAATTTGTCTTGCATTACATACTTGTTCGCTATTGTAAATGCAATAATACATTGGTATGGTTTATATGTATCGTTTTCTATTTCGCAAAAAAGTAGATGAGTAGCTATAGTTATCAGTAAAGACAATTGCAACAATATATATGTATAGCCAACCAATGGTCTTCAACTTGCTTCATCTTTCATTCTTGGTGCAATTTCAAAACATGTGCGCGTGCTACAAATGAACGAGAGTCAAATGTTTTGTTGTGATATGACGTCATGTTTCGGGAAATGAACCCAGTATGTAGCTAGTTTGCTTTAGGACTTCCATCCATGTCAGCAAGCAACCACTGGCCAGATAGTGAGTATCTGCCTGTGTTGCATTAACTGTCAATTGATTGTGGGAATGGTGAAAGTCAGGCACTGGTGACCTTAAACTACTAACGATAGCTAGGCAGTTTAGAGTGTGCGGGTAAGATTCACTTTCATGTTCGGTGTTGGGTCTAACAGTCAGCAGCTAGCACTGGTACTGGCTAACGTCAGCTATATTGCTACCTTAGCACATCCGTGTGTGCAGATGTCTTCTCAAATTTGAGAAATGTATTGACTGACCAACACTTTTCAAACTGTGGCAGCACTAGCCGACTAAACTTTTTGTTTTTAAATATTACGGATTTCAGCACCCAAAGAATAGTCCGCATTTACAAATGACATTGTCCTGTGTAAATGCGGACTTTTCTTTGGGTGCTGAAATCCGTAGTTAAAAAAAACGTTATTTTATGTGACGTCGGAGCTGCAGTCTGCCACGCTAACGCTAGTCGGAGCTCAAATAGATAGTAAATCGTTGAGTTTAGTCGGCTAAATCTGGCTAGGCCTATACTTCTGCAGCCATCTCTTAACATTACTGTAATGTTACATCTAGAAGGATTGTTCATTTAACTATTATTATATTATTATTATTATTATTATATATTAACTGTTGGTCTTGGTTATCTGCTACGGTATTACCACCAACCTGTTCCATAAAGGTCAGACCTAATGGCAGAGGATGTAGGCCAGGGTTCCCCAACTGGCGGCCCCCTGGCCGAATTTGTCCCTCATTTGATTTTATTTGCCCCCCTCCCTTTTTTTTATGTTAGACATAAAAGACCTTTCAAACAAAAGTAAGTTCCCTGTGCGGAAGTTATTTTAATTTAGGAAATCTGTTCCAAAGTATTCCCATGCATAATAGTGAGATATACTGTATTTGATCATATATAAATGTCAGCAAGGTTTGAAATGATTATATTTTCGTCAAATATATCTGTTTGGGCTTCTTGTGGTCAATTTTTAGTCTGCGAATTGTTTGTAATTATGTCTCGGCCCCCTGACCATCCGCACAAGAAAGAAAACGGCCTGCTACTGAATCTAGTTCCCTGATGGAGACCGATTACCCACACACAAACAGAAGGCTACAGTCCTCCTGAGAGCTGTAATATTATAGGGCCATAGAGTACCACAGTCATCATACCCATAAAACCTAGCGGTCAAACAGGGAAATGGTTTCAATTGTTTTTCCACCATTCATAGGGAACTTTCGAACCACTTAAAAATAAGGGCTTTGTTTCGTGTAGGCTTACCCTGGTGTGATGTTTTAAAAACCGTTTCGATCTCTCTAGGTCTATGACAAGGTTACTTTTATCAATATATTCGCCTGGATTAACCCCTCCCCCCCCAAAAAAAAGAAATGCTAATTAGCTGCTAATGTGGCTATCATAAAGAACTACAAATGCCATGATGATCTGGACGAGACTGCCGAATCGAGGCGAAGTTAAGAATCTCTGGATTACCTATCTAATGTTAATTAAATGTAGTAATGAATAAATTGGCTACATTTCTTTAATGGACAATTCTGTGAACTGTCTTGTGCAAGTTTTAAATTGGCCTGTTAGCAAAGGTGTCAGCTAGAGATGGCGTGTAGGACCTTTCATGGTTTTGTAGTTTTGCATGTCTACTTTGCTGCTAATTAGCATTTTTGAATCTGAGAGTAAATAAAGCCGAATATAATGGGCCTATGTAGATATTCCATTAAAAATCTGCCATTTCCAGCTACAATAGTCATTTACATCATTAACTATGTCTACACTGTATTTTTGATCAATTTGATGTTATGTTAATGGACAATTTTCAAAAACAAGGACATTTCTAAGTGACCCCAAACTTTTGAACGGTAGTGTATATATTGATAAAAGTCACCTTGTCCGAGAGAAATTTACATGGTTATCAAAACATCACGCCGGGGTATGCCTACACGAAACACAGCCCTTATTTGAAGTTTTAGAAAAACTATTCTAACCGTTTCCCTGTTTGACCGCTAGGTTTATGGGTATTATGACACCTCCACTGTGGGGCTCTATTATGGATAAGGTTGAACACAAACATTTAAGGAAGCTCTCTTTCTCACCAAGGCAAGACGTGTCACAACAGGAAACCACAATGATCTTAATCTGTTCATAAAATAATGTTGTTTAAAAATACAGATTTATGACCAGTTATTTAAGTTTCCAAGAACACAGGTCATTTACTTTTATTGGCTTGTTCACTGCTTTGGAGGTTAGACTAGGCTATGATTTCCTGTCTCTAGGACAGATTGCTTTGATTGTCCCAGTTAATTATTAACTTTTTTGTTTTTACTGTAAGAGCTGTTTTCTTCTAAATTGTACATTTCTATGTGCAAAGGGACATACCCTTCTGGTTTCTGTGGTTTATAGTTTTGTCATGGTGTTGTTGGAGCACTGCCTTCCGTGGCAGGTGTCTGGAGTGGAAAGTACCCTACATCAGGGATTATCAACTAGATTCAGTCACAGGCTGTTTCTGTTTTTTTCTTGAGTGGATGGTCAGGCCTTCTACTCTGCTAAAATAGTATGTGCATTACAGTATTTGCATTCTGAAGGTATAATTCACAGGTAAGACCAATTTCACTATGTATTATGAAGTTTGACATGAACATTAATTTCTTTGATATTTTTTATCTTTGAATAACTTTTAATTGAAGTTTTATGTTCCTTGTTTAGAAATTGTGGGCTCTATTTTCAGCTGGCGCTAAGGAGTTGCAAGTGTCAAAAGCATGTTAGTAAGTGTTCGTTTGCAATTTCGTCATGTTAAAACTGGCGCACAATTGATTGATTTATCCAGTCAGTCAATAAATAATATAATAATACTCGTAGGAAAGGTTTTCACCTTTGGCTCACAATCTGTGGATACTATATGATTAGAAAGGTACAAAATGTATGTAAAATATCACTGCACAATTGAAAAATATATGGCACATGGAAACCAAACGAGAGTGGTCTATGGTGATAGGTGGGATGGGCTGAGCGTGGCTGAGGGGTGGGATTAAAGAGTTTATTTTCAGTAATGTATTATTGTTATGTGATCATTTGTAGACTAAAAATTTACAGAAAGAAGCCCAAACATTGAAATGATTATGTTTTATTCAAATATACAGTACCATTCAAAAGTTTGGACACACCTACTCTTTCAAGGGTTTTTCTTTATGTTTACTATTTTCTACATTGTAGAATAATAGTGAAGATATCAAAACTATGAAATAACTCATAAGGAATCATGTAGTAACCAAAAAAGTGTATATAAATATAATATTTGAGATTCTTCAAAGAAGCCACCCTTTGCCTTGATGACAGCTTTGCACATGCTTGGCGTTCTTTCAATCAGCTTCACCTTGAATACTTTTCCAACAATCTTGAAGGAGTCCCCACATATGCTGAGCACTTGTTTTCTGCTTTTCATTCACTCTGTGGTCCAACTCATCCCAAACCATCTCATTTTGGTTGACGTCGGATGATTGTGGAGGCCAGGTCATCTGATCCAGCACTCCATCACTCTCCTTCTTGGTCAAATAGCCCTTACAAATCCTGTAGGTGTGTTGGGTCATTGTCCTGTTTAAAAACAAATGATAGTCCCACTAAGCGCAAACCAGATGGGATGGCATATCGCTGCAGAATGCTGTGGTAGCCATGCTGGTTAAGTGTACATTGAATTCTAAATAAATCACTGACAGTGTCACCAGCAAAGCACCATCACACCTCCTCCTCCATGCTCCGCAATGGGAACCACACATATGGAGGTCATCCATGCATCTCACAAAGACACTGCAGTTGGAGCCAAAAATATCAAATTTGGACTCATCAGACCAAAGGACAGATTTCCACCGGTCTAGATTTCCACCGGTCTAATGTCTATTGCTTGTGTTTCTTGGACCAAGCATGTCTCTTTTTCTTATTGATGTCCTTCAGTAGTTTTTATTTTGCAGCAATTCGACCATGAAGGAAAGAAATTCCACAAATTAACTTTCAACAAGCCACACCTGTTAATTGAAATGCATTCCAGGTGACTACCTCATGAAGCTAGTTGAGAGAATGTCAAGTGTGTGCAAAGCTGTCATCAAGGCAAATGGTGGCTACTTTGAAGAATCTAAAATCTAAAATATATTTTTATTTGTTTAACACTCATTTTGGTTACTACATGATTCCATATGTGTTATTTCCACAAATAACCGGGCTCTCAAGTGGCACAGAGGTCTAAGGTGTTGTCTAAGGTAGTGCTTGAGGCGTCACTACAGACACCCTGGTTCGATTCCAGGCTGTATCACAACTTGCTGTGATTGGGAGGCCCATAGGGTGGCGAACAATTGGCCCAGCGTTGTTTGGGTGTGGCCGTGTTGGCCGTCATTGTAAATAAGAATTTGTTCCTAACTGACTTGCCTAGTTAAATAAAGGTTAAATATAAAATGTTAAAAAAGCATGGCAGCAACACATGACAACACAGCATGGTAGCAACATAACATGACAACAATGTGGTAGCAACACAACATGGCAGCAGCACAATATGGTAGCAGCACAAAACAGAGTACAAACACTCTTGGGCACAGACAACAGCACAAAGGGGAAGAAGGTAGAGCTAACAATACATCACGCAAAGCAGCCACATCTGTCAGTAAGAGTGTCCATGACTAGGGCTTTGAATGAGGAGATGGAGATAAAACTGTCCAGTTTTAGTGTTTGTTGCAGCTCGTTCCAGTTGCTAGCTGCAGCGAACTGAAAAGGGGAGCGACCCAGGGATATGTGCTTTGGGGACCTTTAACAGAATGTGTTGTATGTGGAGGATGAGGGCTGCAGTAGATATCTCAGATAGTAAAGACCCTTTCTCTCTTGGAGTCTTACTTGAATAATGAAGTGGTATTTATAAGGAATTGGAACAACACCTGTAGTCATGTGTGAAAAAAACAAAACAAGAACCCTCCCTGTGCGGAAGCAGCACGCTAGTTTATCAGCTGTGGGTTACTCGCTGTATGGTGGTTTTCTTGTGTGTGTGTGAGAGAGACGGGAGGGAAAGTGTGGTGTAGCTTCCTTTTTTTGTTATGTGACTTGTTTTTCTGTCTGCACATCCTTTAAGGTATGATGCCGTTCCTATTCTGTCCAGCATCATCCTGTGTTCCTCCCCTCCTCCTTCTATGGTAAGAATCACCTGGACTCCAGATTGTTCCTCCATCTAAGAATGGAGGGCCCTCAAGCCTCCCCAAAGCTTGTAAAGCATCCAGAGGACTTCAAATTTGGTCGAATTCTAGGAGAAGGCTCCTATTCAACAGTAAGTCCTCGTAATTTTCTATGGTGTTGTATTTTGTGTGGGGGACTTATAGATTACAGTTTCAATCATATGAATTACTTTTTATTTTCTATTGTTGGTAAAGGGTTGGATTGTTAAAAAACAAATCTTTGTTGATTGCAAACTTGTTTCAGGTTGTGCTGGCAAGAGAACAGGCCACAGGGAAGGAATATGCTAGTAAGACACTACAAATATGTTTTCTCTTGTTGCATGAGGCTGATGATCCTCAAGTGGCGTTCAAGTGACTGTCCTGGATTCTGCTTATAACTTAAATGCATTTGTGCTGAACAATAATGCTCCTTGAAGTGAGGAAACTGGAATTTGATTCAGTCATAAACACAGAGTGAAGCATATCGGTTTGAATTGTGTTTCAGTGAAGATTCTGGAGAAGATGCACATCTGGAAGGAGAACAAGGCATATTGCGTGACGCGAGAGAGGGATATCATGTCAAGCTTAGACCATCCATTTATCGTCAAGCTCTACTTCACATTTCAAGATGTGAAAAGGTTGTGTATCCTTTGAAATAATCATAACATGGGCTACTTTAAGACTTCTGGTCTCATCTATTTTGTGATCTTAGTACCATTATCCTTAACTGCCTCCTGTTAGATTTTGGCATAAGCTATGCAAGAAATGGGGAATTACTGAAATACATTCGCAAAATAGGCTCCTTCGATGAGACGTGCACTAGATTCTACTCTGCTGAAATAGTATGTGCATTACAGTATTTGCATTCTAAAGGCATAATTCACAGGTAAGACCAATTTCACAATGTATTATTAAGTTTGACAAACATTAATTGATTTGATTGATTTGATATTTTTGTATCTTTGAATAATTTTTCATGGAATTTTTATAATGTTCCTTGATTAGAAATTGTGGGCTCTATTTCCGGCTGCCGCTAAGGAGGTGCAAGTGTCAAACGCACGTTAGTTTGCAATTTTGTCATGTAAAAACTGGCACACTGGCATTTTCCAGACCTAATGCCAGGTTCGGCAATTTCCCTGACTAATATCAGCTCGCTTGCACTGAGTAAACATTTTGGAGGTTTTTGCCCTCTGTTTTTTTCTTTACTCACAATACACATACTTGCATACTACACTGCTCAAAAAAAATAAAGGGAACACTAAAATAACACATCCTAGATCTGAATGAATGAAATATTCTTATTAGATACTTTTGTCTTTACATAGTTCAATGTGCTGACAACAAAATCACACAAAAATGATCAATGGAAATCAAATGTATCAACACATGGAGGTCTGGATTTGGAGTCACACTCAAAATTAAAATGGAAAACCACACTACAGGCTGAGCCAACTTTGATGTAATATCCTTAAAACAAGTCTAAATGAGGCTCAGTAGTGTGTGTGGCCTCCACGTGCCTGTATGACCTCCGTACAACGCATGGACATGCTCCTGATGAGGTGGCGGATGGTCTCCCGAGGGATCTCCTCCCAGACCTGGACTAAGGCATCCGCCAACTCCTGGACAGTCTGTGGTGCAATGTGGTATTGGTGGATGGAGCGAGACATGATGTCCCAGATGTGCTCAATTGGATTCAGGTCTGGGGAACAGGCGGGCCAGTCCATAGCATCAATGCCTTCCTCTTGCAGGAACTGCTGACACACTCCAGCCACATGAGGTCTAGCATTGTCTTGCATTAGGATTAACCCAGGGCCAACCGCACCAGCATATGGTCTCACAAGGGGTCTGAGGATCTCATCTCGGTACCTAATGGCAGTCAGGCTACCTCTGGCGAGCACATGGAGGCCTGTGCGGCCCCCCCAAAGAAATGCCACTCCACACCATGACTGACCCACCGCCAAACCGGTCATGCTGGAGGATGTTGCAGGCAGCAGAACGTTCTCCACGGCATCTCCAGACTGTCACATCTGTCACATGTGCTCAGTGTGAACCTGCTTTCATTTCTGAAGAGCACAGGGCACCAGTGGCGAATTTGCCAATCTTGGTGTTCTCTGGCAAATGCCAAACGTCCTGCACGGTGTTGGGCTGTAAGCACAACCCCCACCTGTGGATGTCGGACCCTCATACCACCCTCATGGTGTCTGTTTCTGACCGTTTGAGCAGACACATGCACATTTGTGGCCTGCTGGAGGTCATTTTGCAGGGCTCTGGCAGTGCTCCTCCTTGCACAAAGGCGGAGGTAGCGGTCCTGCTGCTGGGTTGTTGCCCTCCTACGGCCTCCTCCCCGTCTCCTGATGTACTGGCCTGTCTCCTGGTAGCGCCTCCATGCTCTGGACACTACACTGACAGACACAACAAACCTTCTTGCCACAGCTCGCATTGATGTGCCATCCTGGATGAGCTGCACTACCTGAGCCACTTGTGTGGGTTGTAGACTCCGTCTCATGCTACCACTAGTGTGAAAGCACCGCCAGCATTCAAAAGTGACCAAAACATCAGCCAGGAAGCATAGGAACTGAGAAGTGGTCTGTAGTCACCACCTGCAGAACCACTCCTTTATTGGGGGTGTCTTGCTAATTGTCTATAATTTCCACCTGTTGTCTATTCCATTTGCACAACAGCATGTGAAATGTATTGTCAATCAGTGTTGCTTCCTAAGTGGACAGTTTGATTTCACAGAAGTGTGATTGACTTGGAGTTACATGGTGTTGTTTAAGTGTTCCCTTTATTTTTTTGACCAGTGTATATAAACATTATTGAAAATCTGCCGAGCACATAGGTAACGATACAATCGACAGGAGCCTAGTATTTTGTATAGACGTGCAAATGCTATGGGTGAAGACACTTGAATTGAAAATATACTGCACATCCTAAAACATACACACATATGTCTACCTGCATACTTCATTTCACTTGTTCCAAGTATTGATCCCCAGCTCCAAAGAGCGCCTCTCATCTGGTTCCCAAATACGCACTCCTCCAAACATATTTAAATGATTCAGTCCTATAATGCAGTATCAACGGTAGGCCTAAGCTATATTTTGCTTATTGAGGATGTGCCTCACACATACAATACAATTTACCTAGTATTTTTATTTTTTTAGGAAAAGTTTGACACATAAAGACATATAAGGCTAGGCTAAGCTCTTTGAAGCCAATTACAACAATGTTGACTTCCAACTCTCCAAACATAGGCTATTGAGCAAACTCGTTACTGTAGCCTATGCTATTTAATAAACTTTAGTATCAATCCAAAATGGACCAGGACGAAATAATATTCTGTGCCTCCAGCCGAATTGACAATGCACAGACTGTCAATAACAAACAGAACTTGAGACAAACACATGCAGTATTAAGCCATGGAACGCATTGATTGGCCGGTGAGTGGCCAAGCCCTCTTCACACCTACAACTTGTTCATTCATCAAAACCCAGCCCTTTTGCACCACTGCCAGCTATTGTAGTCATAATTCCAGCTGTGAAATTGGCAAAAATATTTCTGACACACCCCTGAACCTACAGTGCTAACGCCAGTGCTTAGATTTACCACTGCGTTAGGTTTGTTAAAATGTCAAAATATGAATTTTATTTTAAGGTTTTAAATGGTGTGGCTTTTTCTTTACAGGGACCTCAAACCAGAGAATATTTTACTGAATGAGGACATGCACATTCAAATAACAGACTTTGGAACTGCAAAACAACTCTCATCAGATGGTACACAAAGTAATTTAACACATATTGCTTTGTCTTTGTGTAATTTTCCTCCAGTTTGTTGATAGACTAAGTACAGTACATTGGTTTGTTTACCCCTTATCGTATTGTGGTTAACTTATCTATCTATACCTCTCTAAAGGCTAACAGAAAAGTGTTTGTTTTTGTTATTTATAGGCACATGCACAAGGGTCTCTATGTGGACTTCATAGATATGGAAGCAAATTATAGCAAATTGCTAGTTATACGGTGCTCGGAATATAATTGTAATAATAGGTATGAGTCAATAATGTAATTTTAAGCACAATTGACTCAAGACTTCTTCAGTGACGGTACCAAATGTGTCATGTGAATAATTTGTACATACATCTAATTCATATGATTGTTTTCTTTTGCAGACAGAGCAAACTCCTTTGTTGGAACAGCTGAGTATGTTTCTCCAGAACTACTGACTCAGAAATCTGCCTGCAAAAGGTAGTTTGACTTGAATTCATTCAGTACCCTGATTTGAATCCAATATTCAAAGGTCATCTGTTAGTGTATCCTCGCTTGCCATGCTTTATGCAGCTGGGAACAAGGCCATTTTTACATCACTATGATAAAACCCAAAATTGAAAAAAGTTAACTGAATCTGTCATGTTTTCTGATGTGTTTTAGCTCTGACCTTTGGGGTTTAGGCTGTATCATCTACCAGTTGGTAGCAGGATTACCTCCATTTAGAGCCGGGTAAGTTGCGTATCGTACATTATTATTTTCCTTTTTGAATATTCAGGGAACATATTTGAGAAGCGTCATTGTCAGGGGCTTTGCAGAAGCGCACTTTGATTTGGTAAACGATGTAGTCTATTTGTTATCACAGTCTAAAAACAGTGTGTGAAATAACAGGAAGTTATGGCTGTGGTGTTTATGACTTGTTTGTGTATTGAGTGCCTGGAGGCTTGAAGAAACCCCAGTCACGCTCTCACATGGCAGCAGCTTCATGGTTCAACTATAAACCAACACATTTACCTCAAAGCCCTTTCAAAGGCAAGTACAGTGACAGTTGTGTATACTGTATGCGTCTTCCACTTCCAGGCAATCAAGCCCCAAAGAAGACATCAATATGATACAAGTTCTAACATGTGCCTTGCACTCTCATATGATCTTCTGTCTGTCCATGTGGTTGATGGTGTTACTTGCTCACCAGGAATGACTACCTGAAATTCCAGAAGATTATTAAACTGGAGTATGAATTTCCTGATAAATTCTTTCCTAATGCGAAGGATCTAGTGGAACATCTTCTAGTGAGTCTAATCATAGGAATTATTCAAATATATTCGGATGTTGTTCCTCAGTTCCATACTATGACCCAATGAGTGTCATTATTAACTAAGCATTGCTTTATTTTTGTGTTAGTGCTTGGATCCCTCCAACCGATTAGGTTGTGAGGAGATGGGTGGGTACAACCCTCTCAGAGCCCATTTTTTCTTTAAGGCTGTCACATGGGAGAACCTTCACCTACAGACACCCCCCAAACTCACCCCCTACCTGCCAGCCATGGCTGAGGATGATGAGGACTATTATGGAAACGTAGGTTTTTCCCTCTTGACATATATAATTAAAGGTTAACACAAATCCTTGTTGACATATTGTTTCCCCAATATGTCAAACTAGCGTGTCCTTGTTTTGTAATCTGTACTGAAAACACCCTGATCATGATGTGGTTCCATCCACAGTATGATGACCTCCTCAGCCAGTTCAGCAACATGCAGGTTGTCCATTCCCGCTCCTTTCAACCACTGTTTGTGGCCAACCCCAGTCCCATCCCCAACCCTGCACAAAGGCCCAACAGCAACATCGAGCAGTACATTCATGACCTGGACAACAACTCTTTTGAGCTGGATCTGCAGTTTTCCACTGAGGTGAAGCGGCTACTGCTTGAGAAGCAGACAAACAGAAACCCCTGGTAGGCCTGCAGCGATGTTCTCGTGAGCAAAACATGTTTTTGTGGAAAGAGTGTCAGAAGACTGTCAATATTATCTCACCATAATATTGACACATACTGTAGTTGATTATCTCATGCTCATATGTTGGGATTCCTATGTTTACTTACAATATTTACACAATTCTACCTGTGATATCTTGTAAACATGAAGCACTTTACCTAAAGACAATACAATGCCAACAATAATATGATATACTGTGTGAACTGTATCAAGAAAGATTTTGGGAATTAACTTGGGAATGATCTATTAAGGAATCAGTTTGTGGAGAATAATTTGATCCTCAAGATGGGACCAGTGGACAAAAGGAAGGTAAGGATTTATGTCATCCTGAATTACTTTACAGTAATGTTCTATTTTTCAGTTTGAAGGGGAGGAGTGAATGTCTTGATACTGTACTCTTCCAACCCTAAAGCAACATACTTCCCTCCTCTGGCAGTTGTTTGCAATTGCTGCCAGGAATCCATTTGGGGCATCTTGAACCATACTTACTGACTTCACCTACAGGCAAGGGATTTCTTTTTTACGTCTGAGAATTGCTCTCTGCTTTTAAAGGGGCTGTTTGCACGTCGGCGCCAGCTATTGTTGACTGAGGGACCACACCTTTACTATGTGGACCCAGTTAACAAGGTTTTGAAAGGAGAGATCCCCTGGTCCCCCGCACTGCGCCCAGAGGCCAAGAACTTCAAGACCTTCTTTGTCCATACAGTAATGAATTAGTCTTTTGCAATTAATAGCTCACCCTTAGCTAACAAAACTCACTTTATAAAACTATCAGTAACAGTGACCTATCCTCCTCTTTGCAGCCTAACAGAACATACTATCTGATGGACCCGTGTGGGAATGCTGACAAATGGTGCAACAAAATTCAAGAAGTGTGGCAAAAAATCTATAACAAGCATTTTAACTCGTGCATGTAGGTTGGGTACACCATCTTTTGAAGACAGGTCTTACCCTGTAATGACAGGAGACAGAAAATGAAGGCGTTAATTCATAAATGATGGAAAACACCTAGCTGTAATGTAGCTTACAAGTCGTATTCCCTATTACTCCACACATTTAATTTCTTGTAGGGCAGCAGGTTCAGGGCATGTTCCATTGTAATGCAGAATTTGATACATTCATCTGGATCTAAAGCCATTCTGGTATAGAAAGGACCTATTATTTAAGAAAGTAGAATGGCTATTGCAACTATGTCTCATTTCTGACATGGTGGCCTTGGTTTTCCTAAGCTATTTGTCTTCTATAGCAGAGAATAAACTTTGGTCAAACCACATGGACTGGTGCTGCTTTAGAAATTAGGAGTTGACATGGATGTTGGTTGAACAGTTCATCCAAATTGCAGAGGAGGATGTTGAAGCCTGTTTTTGACTGTTCTCATTTCTGGGAGAAGTTGATTGTAAATGTTAGACAGATATTTTGTTAGTCTATTCTACCGACCATTGCTGTGATGTACAAAGTGGGATGCAAGTAAAGTGTAAGATGTATATTTTGTATTTGTTTTATTCTTTGCTGATTAATCCTCATGCTATCCAAACAGTTCAAATATAGCAATAATTTGGATTAATGACCTGGCTCCATGTTTACATAATTTAAATGTAAATCAATTGAATGCAAATAGTTGATAATGGTAGATTATGATATTTTGCTACCTTTCATTGTAATCTATATTTTATTTATGGATGGTGACATTGTTATTTTTACATAAATAGATGTGGGCCTATTTTTTTGTGTGCAAGTTTCAAATTGTTAATTGGAAGAATGCAGCCTATATATAAGGTGGCTTGGAAATAAAAGCATGTGGGATTTTGACAAATGTCCAGTGTTTATTTATACTTAGCTTGGGTGAAGGCTCAGTATCATCATTTTGGGACCAAACCTTTTTTGAAGTCATGGAGTCCCAACTGCAAAAAAATATTCTTATGAGAAGGATGCAGGGAGTGGGGGGGATGGGTCATCACCCACCTCTTTAAGGAATACCTAGGATAGGATAAGTATTCTCCCCCCCCCTTTAAGATTTAGATGCACTATTGTAAAGTGACTGTTCCACTGGATGTCATAAGGTAAATGCACCAATTTGTAAGTCGCTCTGGATAAGAGCGTCTGCTAAATGACTTAAATCACCAACTTCAGTAGCCACAAAGTTATAAACCCCGCCCATTTCTACAATTGATTATCTTCGAATTTTATTTTAAAGTTAAGCCTAACTTTAACCACACTGCTAAATGTATGCCTGACCCTAACCTTAAATTAAGACCAAAAAATAAAAAAAATTGTAGCCAATTTGGACTGTGGCTGTGGCATCTGACGGATGTCTAATAAAAACTGTGGAAACCGGTGGGTGGGGGTTGTCAAACTTTGATTACCGTACTTCATGACTATGCCTTGCCCAGTTTCCCGGCCCGCTTCAACTCAGTTCCTGTAACTTTAGTTAGCGACGCATCCAGGTTCAAGGAGCTGGGATGGCGGAGAAGAGCCCTGACTCCAGCGGCTCAGTTGACCAGTGTCCCGCCCTGTCTCCGGAACAGAGAATGCAGTCACCTGGGATCGGGGCATCCAAATGGGTCCGTCTGAATGTCGGTGGGACATACTTTCTCACAACGAGGCAAACGTTGTGCCGAGACTCTAAATCGTTCCTGTACCGTCTGTGCCAGGCCGACCCCGACCTCGACTCTGACAAGGTACGTATATCAGTCTAGCTAGCTAACGTTACTAGCTAGTTGGCTAATGTTAACTAGCTAACCTTTGTCTGTTTTACACACCATGTGAATGTTCTAACGTTAATTTACGTTACCTAGCTAGCATATCCAGACCGATTTACTAACTAGTTAGGTAGTTATTTTAATTGTTTAGCCAGGAAGTAAGCCAAACGGATAGCTAATTTAGATGGTCAACGTTAGCTACTAACGTCGTTACTAGTACAGGCTAGCTAGTTCAGATGGCGAACGTTAACTCCCAAAGAACTTGTCTTACCGTTAACGTTAGTTTGTTTTCTTTCTGGATAACCCTCCTGACTACAGATCTACAGTAGCTAACTAACAAATATTAATTTGTACAGCAGCACGTTTCTACTCCTACTTAGATAACATTCGTATATAGTACGAGTCAACCACGAAAAACTGTTACTGTAGCTATCTAGATTGTGAATATCAGAATTACGCCTACACGCAAATGGACCATAAAATAAATTGTTGACAAGACCAACAAGTAGTATATATATATTTTTGTAAATAATTGGGCTTATAATATACAATTGTGCAAACGAGCCCCCCTTTCTGGAAAAGGAGCGTTGCCCCCTGTAAAATAAAGTATGATAATCCACATGTTGAATATGTTTACCATCCTGATTTCCAACCCTCAAAGGTCACCATGCATCATTTAACAGGAGAATGACATTTAAAAGCTGGCAAAAGACCTTACAAGACAAGTTGGCTCAGTCATACAGCTGCAGTTGCAATGAGTCTTGGGCTCTGAAAGATCCACAGTATCCAAGCAGAATAGCTTCATCCCATAGTTATCTAGGATATTTACGAAACTATGCTGATTAGCATTCCTAATTTGAAGTTGAGGTGAAAGTCTCCAATGTCTGTAATGTTCATGTGGTAAGGATATGCATCTCTGCCCTCTGTATTGATTCTTGCTAATGATGGCGTGTGTGTGAAGGCTGGAGCAAGGCCGCTGTGATGATCCTTGACGGATAATGAGACCTGTGAAATGTCAGTTACCCCATGTTGGCGCTGCTCCAAGCTCTGGGCACAGAGCTGTTGTATCCATGGATTGGCTATGGGTTTATGCTATTGCACAGTTCTGTTTCGATGTTTGTCACTGTACAAAAATCGTCAATGGTTTTGCCCCAGATTTGTTATTGATTGTCTGCTTTTCTCATTGTTATCGACTTCTCTTTCTTCAGGATGAAACGGGTGCCTATTTGATAGACCGGGACCCAACATACTTTGGTCCAGTGCTCAACTACCTGAGGCATGGGAAACTGGTGCTCAATAGAGGCATTGCAGAGGAAGGTATGATGATATTCTGGGATATGCTGAGACATGTCTGAAGAGTTGTGCCATTCTGTCATCTTTGTTGCTGCTTCTTTTTCGCTCTAACACACGCTAACAATCACACTTATTACATTTAACACCACAGCAGTTCTCATTAGCATACATAGTTTCTTTCAATGATTGGGGTTTTAAGAATTGGTTAAATACATTCTGTTCCTCTCAAGGTGTACTGGAAGAGGCTGAATTCTACAATATCCCTTCTTTGATCAAGCTAATTAAAGACAAAATCAGGGAGAGGGCCTGCAAAACAGTTCAGGTGTGTGGGCTTGACTAAAATTGTCATTGGTATCTGAGTGATTTCTTTCTTCCCTGAGACTGTCCTGTTGTAATCACTAATACAGAGCTCTGGATATTAAAGGGGGCAGTGGAGTGGCATGTCAGCCTTGCTGCCTCTAAGGCTCTCTAACTACTGGCGAGAGGCAAATCCTTGGCAAGCTAGCCTCCCAAGGATCACCTCTGTTTACATGGTTTAATACTGCAATGACTCTGGGCACAAGCTCCGCTTAAGCTACTGGGATTTCCAGGTCTTGTTGATGTATTGGCATTTGTCCAGAGTCTCCTTACCCTTGCCAAGTAGATGAGGTCAGGAGTTGGCACATACTGGCTATGCTCTGCTCTGGGGGGGGAGATTCGTATGTAGCCTATTGAGAGCACTTGCTGCTCTGATGCATGTGAATTAACATTGCCTCTTTCTCGCTCTCCACAGCTCCCTATAAAACATGTCTACAGAGTCTTGCAGTGCCAAGAGGAGGAGCTAACACAAATGGTTTCCACCATGTCAGATGGTTGGAAGTTTGAGCAGGTAATTACCTTGAAAGGAAGACATTGGGGAGTGTTCTGCCTCCTATTTTCAGAAATGTTCCTTTCTGCTGCATTTTGACTTGTGTTGGTTGATTTACTGTTCACAGATGATGCTGAGTTCAGTGTATAACATAAATACTATAATTGTCTTAATTTGTAGTCCCTGTGAAATATAACCTTGCAGCATAATTTGGTTACATAGCTGTTATTGTGGTACTGTATTTATTTTTGTGAATGTCAGAATTGTCTGACCAACCTTTGAAAGGAGCTATGGTTGTGCCTGGTTCAAATAGACACTGGTTTCTAGAGTTAGATTTTGTCTGATGTTTATGGAACAGCAGATAAAAGGAGATGTTGCTGTTTCTGTTCATTCAGGAGGACACCCTGTACTAGGTGCATTTCTACTACTAGCCCCCCCCCCCCAGAGAACTCATGAGTGGGCTCAGGCTGCTACTCACGTTTCCTTTTTTGGGAGCCAGCAAGGTGACAGAATGTTAGGCATTCTGCTCGTGGCAGCTTTGTGAAATGGGAACCTACTGTATAGTGTAGTCTGTTTATTTGAATTAGCTACCACCTTAACGACAGATTTCACCCTGTGGTCTAATCCAAGGGATACTAAACATTAATGAGCAATGTAACAGCTCAAAGTGCTCAGGTGTCCTAGATAAAAGTCGGTGCTTGTTACTTTGACATTTAAAAAAATTCCTTACGTAGAATAGAAATTGTCTACTGTAATCTGTTACATTGTTTTGACTGTGCCTGGCAAGCTGTTGGAAAGATTAGATTTCCCATGTGTGCATGTTACCTCTAGTCCCTTAGACATTTCCTTCTCATTGGGCATTGGTTCCCCCCCCTTTTCCCCCCTCAGTTGGTCAGTATTGGCTCCTCATATAACTATGGAAACGAAGACCAGGCAGAGTTCCTGTGTGTTGTCTCTAAGGAGCTACATAACCAATCATACGGCACAAGCAGTGAACCAAGTGAAAAGGCCAAGGTGAGTATTCCAGAACTGCAACAAAAATGTCTCAACTTCCTGACCATTGTTACAACCATTTATTGTGACTTAGACTAAGTGTTGTATACATGTTGTCTATCACATGTCTAACATAAATGCACACAATTGTTTTATTGGTCATGGATGCTGCAATTCCTTTCTTTGCATGCTGCATTTACTGCAGAGGACAAGTACAAGGATTGTTAAACATTTTGCCAATGAATGTATCTACCTTTCAATATTAGGGGACAATTGGTGAGATTTTGTTTAGACCCCTGCCATTGTGGCCTTAAACCTTTCTCCAAGAGCCCCTTTTCCCCTTGTGCCATATCATCCCTATGAGCCCATTACCTAGAGAGCATCCTGCTAATCATTCTAGACAAGAGCAATGCCTCGATAATGATTTAAACTATTTTATATTTAATGACCCCCTGTCACTAGCTTCTGCAGTTTATGGAATTCTTCATAGTCTGTCTCCCCGCTTTCCAGTCAAAAAAAAATACATTTTAGGTTTCTTCCCGCCTGTTAAATGCTAACTCATAATACCTTTTGTCAAAGGTTTTTTGAAACATCTGTCTAGGATGAAATATACAGGCCTAAACATCTTATTTTTCTCTGACCATTTTCTTTTGCAGATTCTTCAAGAACAAGGCTCTCGAATGTGAAGAGACTGTTCAGTTCTTAGGAATGTGTCCTGCTATGATGTCCAGATATAAAGACACAAACTACATCACATTCTGAGGAGCATTATGGCATGCTGGAGAAGCTGGCTAACTGCAGTCTACACATTGTACACACCATTTTTCTTTCAGATCTCAAATCAAAATGTTCAATCGATAGCGTTACTCTGTTTTTGGGCCTACATAGTAAAACTAGACTGTAGATTTTCACACAGAGAAGGGACTGATTACTATTGTCCACAGCATTTATACTTGGTCCATCATTTACTCAGGGTCTCTAATAGTGTTTTGGAAGATGCATTAGGTGTGCACTGTCTGGTGGGACATTATTTCAAACATTTGTGCGTACTACATTATGCCAGTCCTTCACATACAAAAATCAAACCTCTGAGAAATAAATTGGAAAGCAGGTTTTAAAAGTTAAGATATTTAAGACTATTTATATGGAGTTGTATAGATTCATACGGTCTTGTTAGAGGTGAAGACTGTATTGACAGTTATTTATTTTTTACATGTCTTTAAACAGATCTCTTTCCAAATATCCTTTCAACCTGCACATTATCTGTTTTTTGGAAGGAGGACATTCTTAGAACTATTTCTACCAGGGTTATTGTTGGATAATGAGGTTGAGCTGATGTTAGGGAATGCCAGATGTTAAAGGACTAAAACTTGTCTTCCATCCCTGGACTCTGGCGGGTTTTAGTTGGGTTACCTGTTAGGCAGCCACTGTGGAACTGTTGTTATATTTTAGTATTTTAGTACATTATACCTAGAGCCATTTGATAGGCACATTTTTTCCCCACATTGACATATGACAGTGACTTTTCGGCTGGTGTTGTGAAGGGCCTGTTTTCCATTTTCCGTGAGAAAGAAAAGCGTTTGTCTCTTGCATGAATTAGTGCATATCTGCTTATTTGTGTGTGTATACACAATCTTTACGCTTCTGCGGTTTGACTATATTGAGCTTTGATAGGGCTGTATACCAAGCAAAATTACACCAAACTGTGGCGGTTTGCAATCATGCAAGTTCTGAGCAAAAATGCTTCGGTCATGTATTGATGAAAAGATTGGAAATTATAATGCGCAGTCATTACCATTGTTCAACTTGTAGATGGTTGAGCTACCTATTGAATACGTTAACATTGTCAGTACATGAAAACATTTATTTTTGCAAATGTTGCCATTGTTCAATGACCAAATCGATGTCTGAATTTAAACTTAAATCTGAATTTCTTTTGTCAGCGATAAGGAAATTCGGTAGTCTACATGCATATCTATGAGGATTTGTACATAGAGGAAGTATAATAATATTCAGATGTGTTATCAGTGTGTTTTTTCTTCCTAACACACACACAGGGCTTTAACTAGTGGAATACAAGCTGTAATTTCTGTAAAGGTCAACTGGACACCTCCTGTTGCCTGATCAAGGTAAAGTTTACATGTCTAGTGTTTTATAATCCGGATCTTACTTACCTTGCCATTGTGACATTTAAACATCTGTATATTACTATGTTTACATAGCAACTACCTGGGTATCTGGGATGTCAGCCATTTATCTAGTACGCAGACGGATAGTTTTCCAACATTTTCCTTGGACAGGTTTTTTCTTGTTCACCGAATTGTCTTGTGGTGATAAGTGCCTCTTGCCTCTGGGGCTTCACAGTGCATGTGAAATCTGTGTAGTAGTGATGCCCATAACCACAAGGGCTCACTATTTGTGTCCACCCTGCAGTGACAGTGAAGACATGTCTAGTGTGGTGTCCTTTGACTGCAGATTCTTAAACACAGAAGGGGGTGTCAGCCATTGCATGCATGGCCTGATTCACCTTCCACCATGCCCTCAGCTTTACAGGACACCACTTGACTCCACTGTGACACTTCAGCTCCTGTTTGACCGTTATTTTCTATAATGCTTATCAAAACACATTTGATCCCTCTTTGAGGCCGCTGTGGGTTTCTAATGGGACATTGTTCCAGTTTTCCGTTAAATGTATTTTTTAAATGAACAGATGCAGACAATTGTTATTTTCTCACTGCTGTTCCTATATAGTAGTATCAAATGTTTTGTATTTTTTATGCCGACTGTATATACATACTATATTATATGTAATAGCATGTTTTGACTGGGGATAATGGAAATTATGGTGATGCTGGACCTGGTGGATTTAATCAATAAATGGTAATGAATTCAACTCTTGTATTGTATTTGAACAAACTGTTGCAGAGCCATAGAGAAAAACTAACCACATGGCTGTCATCAATATGTTAGATGTATTGTATAGAGCAAGGGTGCACTTGAAAGGAAATATGGTAATAACTAAACATCTTTAGACACTGGTTGGCCGTCATTGTAAATAAGAATTTGTTCTTAATGGACTTACCTAGTTAGATAAATATCAAATGACAGACTCAGGTTTGGTCCATCACATGGTTAAATCATATTGAGCTGTTCAAACACCGCTCCATTCAGTAGTGCACAAGCAAAGACCGTACAGTATAAAGATGGGCAGAAACTGCTACTCATAGAGCCCCAAAGTGGACGTGTCATAATACCTATAAAACCTAGCGGTTAAACAAATAATTGGTTCCATATAATCCTCATGTAATGTATAATATGTAGCCTATTGCAGGTGATCATATGATCCAATGTATAATTTATTTTTTTATTATGACTTATTGTATGTTTGTGTGTATATATACACTGCTCAAAAAATAAAGGGAACACTTAAACAACACAATGTAACACCAAGTCAATCACACTTCTGTGAAATCAAACTGTCCACTTAGGAAGCAACACTGACAAATGTGACATGCTTTGTGCAAATGGAATAGACAACAGGTGGAAATTATAGGCAATTAGCAAGATACCCCCAATAACGGAGTGGTTCTGCAGGTGGTGACTACGGACCACTTCTCAGTTCCTATGCTTCCTGGCTGATGTTTTGGTCACTTTTGAATGCTGGCGGTGCTTTCACTCTAGGGGTAGCATGAGACGGAGTCTACAACCCACACAAGTGGCTCAGGTAGTGCAGCTCATCCAGGATGGTACATCAATGGGAGCTATGGCAAGAAGGTTTGCTGTGTCTGTCAGCTTAGTGTCCAGAGCATGGAGGCGCTACCAGGAGACAGGCCAGGACATCAGGAGACGTGGAGGAGGGCAACAACCCAGCAGCAGGACCGCTACCACCTCCTTTGTGCAAGGAGGAGCACTGCCAGAGCCCTGCAAAATGACCTACAGCAGGCCACAAATGCGCATGTGTGCTCAAACGGTCAGAAACAGACTCCATGAGGGTGGTATGAGGGCCCGACGTCCACAGGTGGGGGTTGTGCTTACAGCCCAATACCGTGCAGGACGTTTGGCATTTGCCAGAGAACACCAAGATTGGCAAATTCGCCACTGGCGCCTTGTGCTCTTCACAGATGAAAGACGGTTCACACTGAACAGACGTGACAGTCTGGAGACGCCATGGAGAACGTTCTGCTGCCTGCAACATCCTCCAGCATGACCAGTTTGGTGGTGGGTCAGTCATGGTGTGGGTGGCATTTCTTTGGGGGGCCGCACAGCCCTCCATGTGCTCGCCAGAGGTAGCCTGACTGCCATTAGGTACCGAGATGAGATCCTCAGACCCCTTGTGAGACCATATGCTGTGATTTTGTTGTCGGCACATTCAACTATGTAAAGAAAAAAAGTATTTAATAAAAATATTTCATTCATTCAGATCTAGGATGTGTTATTTCAGTGTTCCCTTTATTTTTTTGAGCAGTGTGTGTGTATATATATTTATTTTTTTACGCTCATCTGTTACTGTCACTTTGTCATATTGTTGTCTAATATCTTTTCACTTTTGTTCTGAATGTTCTTAATTGGAAAATGCAAAAATAAAATATTTCAAAAATATTATTTTAAATGGATCCAATCGTTTTTCCACAATTCATTTTTCCTATAGGGAAATGTAGAAACTATTAAAATAAGGGCTGTGTTTTGTGTAGGCTTACCCTGGTGTAACGTTCTGATAACCACGTAAATCTCTCAGATAAGGTGACTTTTATTAATATATTCAGCTCTATTTTCTCTCAGATCTGAAAAAAAAAATGCTAATTAGCATTAAAGTAGACATCATGCAAGACGACAAATCCCAGCAAGCTCCTGCACGTCATCTCTAGCTTTCACATTTGCTAACAGGTATTATGTCCATTTAAAACTTGTACAAGACCGTTCACAGAAATTTCCATTTAAAGAAATGTAGCCAATTTAATCATTACTACATTTAGCTAACATTAGATAGTTAATCCAGAGATTCTTACTTTTGCTTTGATTTCGGCACTCGTCCAGATCGTCATGGCATTTGCAGTTCTTTATGACAGCCATATTAGCGGCCCCAAAAAATATTAGCAGCTAATTAGCGTTTCATTTTTTTTTTTTGGGGTAGTATATTGATAAAAGTAACCCCTTGTCCTGGAGAGATTTACACTGTTATCAAAATGTTACGCCAGGGTAAGCCTACATGAAACACAGCCATTATTTTAAGTGTTTAAAATCCCCTATGGGATAAATTAATCGTGGTAAAACAATTATAACAATTTCCCTGTTGGACCACTAGGCTTTATGGGTGTTATTTAACTAGGCAAGTCAGCTAAGAACAAATTCTTATTTACAATGACGGTCCACCCCTGCCAAACTCTAACGACGCTGGCCCAATTGTGCGCCCCAGCACCGATGCAGTACCTTAGACCGCTGCGCCACTTGGGTGGTACACTATAGAAATCCCCTATCACACGTGTAGGCAATGTCATTGGGTCTAATGGTTCAGACTGTGCACATACATCCCGTCAAAGGCATTTCTTCAATATATAGTTGTTTTTTACGTAAATTAACTTGTCAGTTTGTCACTTTCACGAGGTTAGAGTAAAAACATGTTCCGCTACTTAAGACATGGGCTCGAATCTAAGTTGTGCCTTCAGATTTCGAGAAAATGTACAACTAAGGAAGATTGTTTCACATTTCTCACTGACTTCTCAAACCCCGGCTTGGTCAGTTTCGCAAGTGTTCCTGGACGTCTCGCGATGTTGCACCTCTGGGTTTAGAAACTGTGGGACAACGTTCTGATAGAAACACATCGATGATTTACCAAAGAGTTCAATCTAACACAAAAGTTTCAGTAGCCTACGATGCACCAAATATGTTCTAGTTCCGTTCTGGTTGCTGGTTGTACCCTCCTAAACACAATTCAGGTTTTGTGAACAAACCTCGTTTGTGAAGGGATCATCTGTATGTGTTAGAAACGAAGTAGTGTGATTATTGTCATCATAATGTTTAGCAGCTACTATATGGCTTATGAATGCATCACTATTCATTTCCACACAGACTGCAATATTTAAGTAGGAAAATACTCTTAAGTAATTACCAAAAATATTGTCATAAACTAATATTTTGGACACACTCCTAGCCAGAAGATTCCAACCCTACTACACTTTTTTTTTTACAGTGAGCTGCACTGGGGATGGAAAGCCATCATGGTTAGATTAAGACAGTTGAGCCAGCATAAGATATGGGTCAGAAAACATACCTCAAAGCAGACAGAGAGAAATAGTCATCGTGTATTTTTGTAGGCATTAACTCCACCGTGATCCTTTGAACAAAGCCTATTAGGAAAGTAAATGCTGTTTTTGTGGGATTTTTGAATGAACAACAAAAATAAGATCTGTGGTAAACACACACATTTTTTGCATCTCAATGCAAGAGGTGTAACTGCAGTACCAGGTTCGAATCCAGGCTGCATCACATCCGGCCATGATTGGGAGACCAATAGGGCGGCACACAATTGGCCCGTAATCCGGGTTTGGCCAGAGTAGACTGTCATTGTAAATAAGAAATTGTTCTTAACTGACTTGCCTAGTTAAATAAAAAATATAAAAATGCCCATTGGGATGGCTGAATGAACAACAGGTAACTAATTTCCGGGTTTTAGGACTACAATCTGGCGAGCTCTACCAGTACTGAACTCCAAATGTTACCTTTATCCAAACTGATACATCGAGAAGATTGAAATACAGCTTGTTTTTTTGTTGTTGAAAAACTGCCCTTTTCGTCCTCATGCTATCAGTAGCCACTGGAGCCATTTTGGGATGACTGTACAATCAGTTATTTTGTTGTTCAACATGACGTGCCATTCCATAATGGCTGATGTTACTACTTCTAGTTAGCTTGAAGTTGAAAAGGGGCTTGAAAACAAACAGTATTTTAATATTCTGGTTGTATCAGTTTGGATGAAGGTCAAATTTGGAATACAGTAACATATCCCATCCCTGTATTAAGGTTTGTTTACTGACTCATATCTCATGCCAACTCTACAGTGTCTAAAATAAACTATGACGGTGTTCTGACCCTAGTGCAGCTCAGTGTAAACAAGCATAATGGTAGGGTCGAAATCTTTTGGATACATTCAGTCCCTAACTTTGGGTCTACTGTCTCTTTAAATGCATAGCTGTCAAATGCTTTGCCTGAAAGTTATGATTAAAATCTTAAACGATCATATAATTTGTACCAACATACGCTGTACCTTGCATGTTCTGCAAAATAGAATACATTCATCGTATTAGTTGTGACACTACATAGTTCTCACGGAATATTCAATGTTTCATGTTTTTTTCTTGTTTGTTCTTGTTAAATAGCTGTCTCATAATACATTTTTGATGGTAGCATATTTGATTACATACACTCTTAATAAGCAACACCTTGTAGAGAACTAATTGTCATATTTAGTAATTAAAGCTAATTGTTTTCAGGCACTAGCAAGTAATCAGGTCCCATTTAGCCTAGGCTAAATTTCAGGGGGCTTTTCAGGAGGGAAACTTCACTAGCCTAGCTAGATTTGTCTCGAGTTAGATTTTTTTTTTAATTGGGCTACCCGAGTGTTCTTTTAGAAATATAGCTAGAGATTTTTTTTTATCACACTGAAGGTAAGTCTTTTGTCGCCTACTGAGAATGTTTAAAAAAAATCCGTAGTCTAAGTTGTTTTTTTTGGTTTGGGGTTTATGAAGCTAACGCTAGAAAGCTTGTTAACTTGCTACTGTTAGCTAGGCTAAAGTAGTTGGCTGGCTAACTACGCTATCCAGACTGAAACACCTGCATTCACGTCGATCTTAAACGTCATGTTCTTTTCGGCTGGATATGTATTTAAAAGGTTAAGGCATCCTAAGCTGGACTTCTATGTAGCTAACCTAGCCTCGAAATGTGACGGCTGCGCACTGTGTTGCACACTTGTTTAGCAGTTTTTCGTGCCAGAATTGCGCAGAGTTGCATTTTCGCTTTAGACAACAGACTGCATTTGTATCTACTGCTTTACAAGTTATCCAATCAATATATACTTTATGGGGCATGTGTGTCAACAAAAGACACTGCTATAGCTAACGTGTTAGTTTGCAACCAGCGTTACCTGTTAATGCTGCTTTGTACCATTCGCGCTGAATGATAACCTAACATCCAACAGATTTCGGTTGTGAGAATTTAATTCATTTAGCGCAAGGCCAAAGTTTTCCCTGTCGTTAAATTCTAGGTCTCTCAATCTTGTCAGCATATTGATAGTGGCACATTCAAAAAATGAGTTGCGTTAGTCTGGTATGAAGCTTCAATACTATAGCCACAGATGGAACAATGAGAGAGATTAAACTGATTTTTTAAATATGAAGCAGCGCTTGGCGTTTCCTCTCACTACCAAATATGGTAGTGAGAGGAAGTCCACTGGCGTGCAGTGGGAGAAGACACAACGAAATAGATGTTGGTCTATATTCCGCACATTCTCTCATCGATTAAACACTTGATCTCAAAACAGTTTTCTATGTTTTGAACAGTGGATTAAATTCAGTGGACTTTAGCCTTTGTCAAAGTTTTTAAAGGCGCTTTGTTTAGGAGTGCAACGTAGGCGTTCCCTAACGGAATATTCAGATGTATGCTAGAAATGGCCAATAGGCTCGCACTAGCTCGTGTTTGGCTCTGCCCACCACCTTGCTTGTTCTGCCCACTGACTCATCTGTTCCAATTAGAATTGACAGTGTGGTCCTTTTTTTTTGTTGCTTTATTTAACTAGGCAAGTCAGTTAATAACCAATTCTTATTTTCAATGATGGCCTAGGAACAGGGCACCTGTGGATGTGACCTAGTTGAAGTGGTTGCAGCATTGAGCTTTCTGAGCACCACATTTGGCTGTGCTGTTATCCAGAGACTAGTAACATTAATTGATCAAGTGCCAGAGAGAAATGACAACCACCTGAACTGATCTGTAGGCTGAACTTGTGCATCACATATGCATTGTTTTTTAATAGAACTGTGCACAACTGTTGATCCCTTTTTCCCAGTTGATCTGAGTGTTTCTGATTTAGGGAGTCATGTCTGGTATAGCCTTAAGTCGTCTTGCACAAGAAAGGAAGGCCTGGAGAAAAGACCATCCTTTTGTGAGTATCAAGGGACTTGGGTGGAAGCCATTTTCATTTCAACAGTGCCCTTTCGTAGCAGCCATGCTAGTTCTTTAAGGGCATGTGTCATTTTGGAAGACCTGTTTGTGAAAATCTGTGTTCTGGATCTTCTATTCCACATAACATTTTACTATGCCAAGCAGAGCTGTACTGCCCTGGTTGAATAAACTTTATTGATCCCAAATGGGGAATTGGAGTTGTCACCAGCATAACTCTGACAGGAAGACAATACAGGCATAGGCCTACAACTGCATGGCTGTTTGAACAAATAAAATAGCCTACATTACAGGTAACTGAGCCGTTAACAGGGCAACTAAACACATTGAGTTACGCCTCCATAGAGGGTCGGGGGGCTAAGGATTTGTTCTGGGCAGGGCTGTAGTTGGCAAGTTCATGGAGTTGGGACATTTAACGTGTTGAACAACATCTTGTCTCTCTCCCTAGGGGTTTGTTGCTGTGCCAACAAAAAACCCAGATGGAACAATGAACTTGATGAATTGGGAGTGTGCCATCCCTGGAAAGAAGGGGGTAAGTCTCTCTGGAGTGAGCGCTGAACTTTATATCTATTGTAGGCACCACTATGTTCAGGCTGGAGGAAGTGATCACTCCTGTGCTGCATAATAAGTTGTCATTGTATGGTGTTTTTCAACTGGACAGCAGATCTTGTTTTAATACAACTAAGCAGAGTATTAATTGGTTGTAGGAGATATTAAATACACTGAGGTGCTGGTACTAACATCTGTATAGCTGCTGGATTACCAGTGAACCAATGTTAATTGATTACCACAGTTGTGACATTCTAATTGCTTCACTATGAGTAACTCCAGTTACTGAAGGAGTGTTGACCAAATTTCTGTATTTCTCTCCACAGACCCCATGGGAGGGGGGCTTGTTCAAACTCCGAATGCTCTTCAAGGATGACTATCCTTCTTCACCTCCCAAGTGTATGTTTTCTCTTTTTAAAAAGAGAATCCAATCCAATTTCTCTTTAAAAAAAATTCCATTTACAATATTACACTGATTAGCCAGATGGTGGCCCTATAACAAGAAAATGCAAACTTTCAGAGGTCATGCCCCTCACCCCATATTACATAGTCATGAAATTCGCTACAAGGGTCCCTCATAAGGAACTCATTCGCCTTTGAGAAAGTTGTGAAACACCTAAGGTGCTAGCTACTCTTATGGCACCGAATGACTGATCTCCATGGAACTTGATATGGCATCTATGGCCAAAGGTCTCAACGCAATATTTTCCAGACTAGTACCTAAAACATGGCCAATATTGATGGTACCGCACAATTGACCCAGCGTTGGCCGTCATTGTGAATAAAATAAAAAATCTTAACTTCTTACGGCTGAAATCCCGTTAACGGGATCGATTTGACAACAGCCAGTGAAAGTGCAGGGCGCCAAATTCAAACAAGTCTCATAATTAAAATTTCTCAAACATGCAAGTTTTATACACCATTTTAAAGAACCTTGTTAATCCCACCAGTGTCTGAATTTTAAAAAAACTTTAGGACAAAAGCATACCATGCGATTGTTAGGTCAGCGCCAAGTCACAGAAAAACACACCCATTTTTCCAGCCAAAGAGAGGAGTCACAAAAAGCAGAAATAGATAATTAATCACTAACCTTTGATCTTCATCAGATAACACTCATAGGACTTCAAGTTACACAATACATGTATGTATAAAGTTCATATTTGTATCCAAAAATCTGTTTACATTGGCGCGTTATGTTCAGTAATGTTTTGCTTCCAAAACATCCAGAGATTTTGCAGAGAGCCACATCGATTTATAGAAATACTCATAAATGTTTATGAAAATACAAATGTTAGGCATGGAATTAAATATATACGTCTCCTTAATGAAACCGCTGTCAGATTTCAAAAAAGCTTTACAGAAAAAGCACACCATGCAATAATCTGTGTACAGCGCTCAGGAACCAAAACAAGCCATACAGATACCCGCCATGTTGTGGAGTCAACAGAAGTTAGAAATAGCATTATAAATATTCACTTACCTTTGACCTTCATCAGAATGCACTCCCGGGAATCAGTTCCACACTAAATGTTTGTTTTTGATAGAGAATGTCCATTTATGTCCGAATACCTCATTTTTGTTCGCGTTTAGTTCACAAATTCAAATTCACAAGGCGCAGGCACTTAGTCCAGACAAAGTCAAAGTTCCGTTACAGTTCGCAGAAACATGTCAAACGATGTATAGAATCAATCTTTAAGATTTTTATCATAAATCTTCAGTATTCCAACCGGACAATTCCTTTCTTTAGAAATGAAAAGGAACGCAGCTCACTCACGGCTGCGCGCATGACTTAGCTCATGGCATTCTGCCAGACATCTTAGTCAAACAGCTCTTATTCCCTCCCCCTTTACAGTAGAAGCCTGAAACAAGGTTCTAAAGACTGTTGACATCTAGTGGACACCTTAGGAAGTGCAATTGGACAATCTTACAATGTGTATTGGATAGGCAAAGACTTGAGAACCTACAAATCTCAGATATCCCACTTCCTGGTTTGGGATTTTTTTTCTCAGGTTTTTGCCTGCCATATGAGTTCTGTTATACTCAGACATCATTCAAACAGTTTTAGAAACTTCAGTGTTTCCTATCCAAATCGAATTATACGTGGTCCTTCTGTAGCTCAGTTGGTAGAGCATGGCGCTTGTAACGCCAGGGTAGTGGGTTTGATCCCCGGGACCACCCATACGTAGAATGTATGCACACATGACTGTAAGTCGCTTTGGATAAAAGCGTCTGCTAAATGGCATATATTATTATTATTATATATTATATATGTATATCTTAGCTTCTGGGCCTGAGTAGCAGGCAGTTTACTCTGGGCACCTTATTCATCCAAGCTACTCAATCCTGCCTCCTAGCCATAAGAAGTTAAATGACTTTTCTAGTTGAATAAAATGTTTACTGACGTGGATGTGATCTGGCACATAAATGCATGCATCAGTCAAGCATGTTCATTGTAACTAAATTTGGTACGCGTATTGTAAACACTGTCAATACTCAACATATGCAAGAGCATTCATATTGACGACATGGTGGCTTTATAATGGGCACATGTTTTTATTGCTGTCTGACTCTATGATGAAATTTGGCACACATGCTCAGTGATGAGGCTAGCTAACTGACACAATATCTGACACCATGGGACCCATTTTACACCATGGGTGAGTGATACGTTTGACAAATGGATCTGTCATTTACAAAATTAGTGATTCCCCAAGGGGGCGTTGCATTATTAGTGGGGGACGACATGTTTACTCATGCCTTGTTTTCAATTTAAAATGGCCAACAAACAAAAATACCTTCTTAGCGAAGAGCCATTTTCAAGAAGGAATTGTTAGGACTGGTGTGAGTGGGTAGTGGGAAAACAGAACCAGCTGTTTGAACTCTGCTTGTTGGTCTAACACATTTACCAAAACAGGCTGAAAATTCAGTCTTTTCAAACCGCTCTTACACTAAAAGGGCATTATCATTATGTTCAGTCTTATTCCAACCTCTGGGCGGATAGAGGGAGATATCTATCGAAAATCACTGTTTAATGAACTGCAAATAAGTGCCATCTGGAATTTTCTCCAGATTGTGCTAATTATATTTTCTCTGCTCTTGGCAGGCAAATTTGAGCCCCCTTTGTTCCATCCAAATGTATATCCCTCTGGTACAGTCTGTCTATCGATTTTAGAGGAGGACAAAGACTGGAGGCCAGCCATCACTATCAAACAAGTAAGAGCTTTCATTCAAGACTCCTCTAGTTTTAGCTTTTTATTTGCCTATAACTCCAGGAATAGTCATATACACTCTCCTCAGTATGTATTTGGACAATGAAGCTAATATTACACATTTGTCTGTACTCCAGAATTTTGGATTTGAGATCAAATGTTTCATGAGGCAGTACAGAATGTCACATTTGGATTATTTTAATCTGTTTTAATCATTTAGAAATTAAAGCATTATATGTATCTAGTCCCCCCTTTTCCAAAAATGCAGAGAAAGATACAGAAATAATAGAAATGTTAATAAATGCACAACGAGTAACGCAAACGTGGCTATACACATGGGTACCAGTAGAGTCGATGTGCAGGGGTACAAGGTAATTGCCGTAGATAGTGCATTCACCTTAACTTTGTCAATTTTGTTACGTTACAGCCTTATTTTAAATTGATTTTTTTTAAATCATCAATCTAAACACAATACCACATGACAAAGCACAACAGGTTTTTAGAAATGTTTGCAAATTTATACAAAAAAACATACCTTATTTACTTACGTGTTCAGACCCTTTGCTATGAGACTTGAAGTTGAGCTCCGGTGCATCCGGTTTCCTTGAGCTGGTAACACAACTTGGAGTCCACCTGTTATACATTCAATTGATTGGACATGATTTGGAAAAGCACACAACTGTCTATATAAGATCCCATGGTTGACAGTGCATGTCAGAGGACGAAGGAATTGTCTGTAGAGCGCCGAGACAAGATTCTGTTGAGGCACAGATCTAGGGAAGGGTACCAAAAAATGTGTGCAGCATTGAATGTTTCCAAGAACAGTGGCGTCCATCACTCTTAAATGGAAGAGGTGTTTGGAACCACTATGATGTTTCCTAGAGTTGGCCAAACTGCGCAATTGGGGGAGAAGGGTCTTTGTCAAGGAAGTGCCCAAAAACCTGATGGTCACTCTGACAAAGCTCCAGAGTCCCTCTGTGGGAGAAACTTCCAGAAGGACAGCCATCTCCATCTCTGCAGCACTCCACCAATCAGGCCTTTATGGTATAGGGGCCAGATGGAAGCAGCTCCTCACATGACAGCCTGCTTGGAGTTTACCAAAAGTCACCTTAAGACTCAGACCATGAGAAACAAGATTCTCTGGTCTGATGAAACCTGCCACCATCCCTACAGAGAAGCATTGTGGTGGCAGCATCTTGCTGTTGGGATGTTATTCAACGACAGGATCTGTGAGACTAGTCACGATCCTGGCAAAGACGAACGGAGCAAAGTACAGAGATTAGAGGTCGACCGATTAATTGGAATGGCCGATTTAATTAGGGCTGATTTTCATAATCCTAAATCGGTATTTTTGGGCACCGATTTGCACCGATTTGGCAGATTTTTTTGGGAAATAATTTACACCTTTTATTTAACTAGCAAGTCAGTTAAGAACTCATTCTTATTTTCAATGACGGCCTAGGAAAGATGGGTTAACTGCCTCGTTCAGGGGCAGAACGACAGATTTTCACCTTGTCAGCTCGGGGGATCCAATCTTGCAACCTCAGTTAACTAGTCCACCGGTATAACGACCTGCCTCTCTCTCGTTGCACTCCAAGGAGAATGCCTGTTACGTGAATGCAGTAAGCCAAGGTAAGTTGCTAGCTAGCATTAAACTTATCTTACAAAAACAATCAATCAATCATAATCACTAGTTGACTACAAATGGTTGATATTACTAGATATTATCTAGCGCGTCCTGCGTTGCATATAATCTGACTATAAAAGTATGTAACTGAGCGGTGGTAAGCAGAAGCAGGCGTGTAAACATTAATTCAAACAGCACTTTGTGTTTTGCCAGCAGCTCTTTGTGCGTCAAGCATTGCGCTGTTTATGACATCAAGCCTATCAACTCCCGAGATGAGGCTGGTGTAACCGAAGTGAAATGGCTAGCTAGTTAGCGTGCACTAATAGCGTTTCAAGCGTCACTTGCTCTGAGCCTTGGAGTGGTTGTTCCCCTTGCTCTGCATGGGTAACGCTACTTCAAGGGTGGCTGTTATCATTGTGTTCCTGGTTCGAGCCCAGGGAGGAGTGAGGAGAGGGACGGAAGCTACTGTTACACTGGCAATACTAAAGTGTCTATAAGAACATCCAATAGTCAAAGGTTAATGAAATACAAATGGTATAGAGGGAAATACTCCTATAATTCCTATAATAAGTGGACTTCACTTCTTACTTGAGAATATTGAAGACCCATGTTAAAAGGAACTTTCATATGTTCTCATGTTCTGAGCAAGGAACTTTATTTGTTTTTTACCCCTTTTTCCTCCCCAATTTCGTGGTGTCCAATTGTTGTAGTAGCTACTATCTTGTCTCATCGCTACAACTCCCGTATGGGCTCGGGAGAGACTAAGGTTGAAAGTCATGCGTCCTCCGATACACATCCCAACCTAGCCGCACTGCTTCTTAACACAGCGCGCATCCAACCCGGAAGCCAGCCGCACCAATGTGTCGGAGGAAACACCGTGCACCTGGCAACCTTGGTTAGCGCGTACTGCGCCCGGCCCGCCACAGGAGTCGCTGGTGCGCAATGAGACAAAGACATCCCTACCGACCAAGCCCTCCCTAACCCGGACGACGCTAGGCCAATTGTGCATCGCCCCATGGACCTCCCGGTCGTGGCCGGTTACGACAGAGCCTGGGTGCGAACCCAGAGTCTCTGCAGTACAGCGCCCTTAACCACTGCGCCACCCGGGAGGCCTTGAGTAATGAACTTAAACGTTAGCTTTCTTACATGGCAGATATTGCACTTTTACCTCAAACTTTTTTTGTATTATTTAAAACAAATGAACATGTTTCATTTTATGTATTATCATTTAAAATAAGTGTTCATTCAGTATTGTTGTAATTGTCATTAATACAAATACAAATCGTCCGAATAATCGGTACCGGCTGTTTTGGTCCTCCAAGTATCGGTATCTGCGTTGAAAAATCTTATTCGGGCGACCTCTAACAGAGATCCTTGATGGAAACCTGCCTGAGTACTCAGGACCTCAGACTGGGGCAGATGATCACCTTCCAACAGGACAATGATCCTAAGCACACAGCCAAGACAAGGCAGGGGTGGTTTCGGGACAAGTCTTTGTATGTCCTTGAGTGGCCCAGCCAGATCCCGGACTTGAACCCGATCACACACTGCCAGGTCTCTGAACTCCTATAGGCCTGATCACAGACAACGATGACAGCCTATCACCATTGTCGTCAGCAAACCTAATGATTGGTTGTGAGTTGAGGGGAACCTGTTTTGACGCTCAGCATGACTGTTTCCTACCCTCACCACTTCGGGGTGACCTGTGAGGAAGTCCAGGATCCAGTTGCAGAGGGAGGTATTAATTCCCAGGGACCTTAGTTTAGTGAATCACTTGTTTGGCACGATGGTGTTGAATGCTGAGCTGTAGTCAATGTACCGTTTTCACAAACTCAGCAAAAAAAAGAGACGTCCTCGCTGTCAACTGCGTTTATTTAAAGCAAATTGTAAAATGTGTTAGTTGAATCTTATGTTCATACAATTATTGAAACAAACTGAACAAGTTCCACAGACATGTGACTAACAAATGGAATGTGTCCTTGAACAGGGGGGGGGGGGGTCAAAAGTCAGTCAGTATCTGGTGTGGCCACCAGCTGCATTAACTACTGCAGTGCAACTCTTCATAGACTGCACCAGATTTGCCATTTCTTGCTGTGAGATTAGACCCTACTCTTCCACCAAGGCACCTGCAAGTTCCCAGACATTTCTTGGACTGGCCCTAGCCCTCACCCTCTAAACCAACAGGTCCCAGACGTACTCAATGGGATTGAGATCCGGGCTCTTTGCTGGCCATGGCAGAACACACATTCCTGTCGGGCAGGAATTCACACACAGAACGAGCAGTATAGCTGGTGGCATTGTCATGCTAGAGGGTCATGTCAGGATGAGCCTGCAGGAAGGGTACCACATGAGGGAGGAGGATGTCTTCCCTGTAATGCACAGCTTTGAGATTGCCTGCAATGACAAGCTCAGTCTGATGCTGTGACATACCGCCCCAGACCATAACGGACCCTCCACCTCCAAATTGATCCCACTCCAGAGTACAGGCCTCGGTGTAACGCTCATTCCTTTGACGATAACCGTGAATCCGACCGTCACCCCTGGTGAGACACAACTACGACACGTCAGTGAAGAGCACTTTCTGCCAGTCCCGTCTGGTCCAGCGATGGTGGGTATGCACATTGGTGACGTTGTTGCCTGTGATGTCTGTCTGGTGAGGACCTGCCTTACCACAGGCCTACAAGCCCCCAGTCCAGCCTCTCTCAGCCCATTGTGGACAGTCTGAGCACTGATGGAGGGATTGTGCGTTCCTGGTGTAACTCGGGCAGTTGTTGCCATCCTGTACCTGTCCCGCAGGTGTGACGTTCGGATGTACCGATCCTGTGCAGGTGTTACACGTGGTCTGCCACTGCAAGGGCGATGGGCTGTCCGTCCTGTCACGCTGGCTTAGGTGTCTCTCAATGCGGGCATTGCAATTTATTTCCCTGGCCACATCTGCAGTCCTCATGCCTCCTTGCAGCATGCCTAAGGCACATTTAAGCAGATGAGAAGGGACCCTGGGTACTTTTTTTGTTTTCAGTCTGTAGAACTTAGGACACTAAAGACAACTTTCTAAGTTTTCATAACTGTGACCTTAAATGTCTACCGTCTGTATGCTGTTCATTAATCGTTTATGGTTGATTGAACAAGCATGGGAAACTGTGTTTAAACCCTTTACAATGAAGATCTGAAGTTATTTCGATATTTTTCAAATATTTTGAAAGACAGTCCTGAAAGGGATGTTTCTTTTTTAGCTGAGTTTGTGTTCCTCTTGTCCGGATGGGAGAAGGCTGTGTGGAGCGCAATGGCTTGCCTCATCTGTTTATCTTTTTGGCTGGTATGGGAGTTGATTTGGTTTCAGGCTGTCTGGGGTGATGGTGTGAGCCATAACCAGCCCTTCAAACTGTTTCATGGCTACAGATGAGTGCTACGGGGTGATTGTCATTTAGACTGGTTACCTTTTTTTTACTTGGTCACAGAGATATGGTGGTCTGCTTGGAACATGTAGGTAGGTATTACAGACTGGGTTAGGGAGGTTGAAAATGACAAGTTAAACACTTGCCATCTTGTCAGTGCATGCTCTGAATATGCGTCCTGGTAATCCGTCTAGCCTTGTAAATGTTAACCTGTTTAAAGGTCTTCCTCACAACAGCTACGGAGAGCATGATTAGCTGGTGCTCTCATCCATGTTTCAGTGTTGCTTGCCTCAAAGCAAGCATGGAATGCAATTCTCATCTGGTAGGCTTGCGTTGCTGGGCAGCTTGCGGCCGGGTTTTCCTTTAATCTTTTGGATAGGAGATGATTATTGTGAGTCTGGAAGGAGAGTTTACAGTAACCAGACACCCAGGTATTTGTAGTTGTCCATGTATTGTAAGTCAGAGCCGTCCAGAGTAGTGATGCTGGACGGGCGAGCAGGTTTTACTTGCTTTTAAGAGCAGTTGGAGGCCACGGAAGGAGAGTTGTCATTGAAGCTCGTCTGGAGGTTAGTTAAGTGTCCAAGGAGGGGCCAGAAGTATACAGAATGGTGTCGTCTGTGTAGAGGGGGATCAGAGAATCACCAGCAGCAAGAGCAACATCATTGATGTATACAGAAGAGTCGGCCCGAGAATTGAACCCTGTGGCACACCCATAGACTGCCAGAGGTCCAGACAATAGGCCCTCCAATTTGACACACTGAACTCTATCAGAGAAGTAGTTGGTAAACCAGGCGAGGCAAACCAAGGCTGTCGAGTCTGCCAATAAGAATGTTTTGATTGACAGAGTCGAAAGCCTTGGCCAGGTTGAATACGGCTGCACAGTAATGTCTCTTATCGATGGCGGTTATGATGTCGTTTAGAACCTTGAGCGTGGCTGAGGTGCACCCATGACCAGCTCTGAAACCAGATTGCATAGCGGAGAAGGTATGGTGGAATTCGAAGTGGTCAGTAATCTGTTTTGTTAACTTGGCTTTCGAAGACCTTAAAGACAGGGTAGGATAGATATAGGTCTGTAGCAGTTTGGGTCTAGTGTCTCCCCCTTTGAAGAGGGGGATGACCGCGGAAGCTTTCCAAGCTTTTTCCAAGCTTATTTCGGCAGATAATTTTAGAGGGTCCAGATTTTGTAGGGGTCCAGATTTTGCAGCTCTTTCAGAACATCGGCTATCTGGATTTGGGTAAAGGAGAAATGGTGGGGGCTTTGGCGGGTTGCTGTGGAGGGTGCCGGGCAGTTGACCGGGGTAGGGGTAGCCATGTGGAAAGCATGGCCAGCTGTAGAGAAATGCTTATTGATATTCTCAATTATAGTGGATTTATTAGTGGTGACAGTGTTTCCTAGCCTCAGAGCAGTGGAGAGCTAGGAGATGCTCTTATTCTCCATGGACTTTACAATGTCCCAGAACTTTTGTTAGTACTACAGGATGCAAATTTCTGTTTAAAAAAAGCTTGCCTTAGCTTTTCTAACTGCCTGTGTATATTTGTTCAAAACTTCCCTGAAAAGTTGCATGCTATTTGATGCCAATGCAGAACGCCACAGGATGTTTTTGTGCTGGTCAAGGGCAGACAGGTCTGGAGTGAACCAAGGACTATCTAGTCCTAGTTCTACATTTTGAGGGGCATGCTTATTTAAGATGGTGAGGAAGGTACTTTTTTAAAGAATAGCCAGGCATCATCTACTGATGGGATGAGGTCAGTGTCCATTCCAGCATACCCTGGCCAGGTCGATTAGAAAGGCCTGCTCGCAGAAGTGTTTCGGGGAGCGTTTGGCAGTGATGAGGGGTGGTCATTTGGTCACAGACCCATTATGGATGCAGGCAATGAGGCAGTAATTGCTGAGATCTTGATTGAAAACAGCAAAGGTGTATTTGGAGGGCGAATTAGTTAGGATGACATCTATGAGGGTGCCCGTGTTTAGAACATTGTTGTACCTGGTAGGTTCATTGATAATTTGTGAGATTGAGGGCATCAAGCTTAGTTTGTAGGATGGCCGGGGTGTTAAGCATGTCCCATTTTAGGTCACCTAGTAGCACGAGCTCAGAAGATGGATGGGGGGCAATTAATTCACATATGGTATCGAGGGCACAGCTGGAGCCAGAGGGTGGTCTATAGCAAGCGGCAACAGTGAGAGACTTGTTTCTGGAAAGGTGAATTTTTAGAAGTAGAAGCTCAAATTGTTTGGGTACAGACCTGGATAGTAGGCTGCAGAGTGCTGTCCTATCTTAGCAGTAGATTGCAACACCGCCCCCTTTGGCAGTTCTATCTTGGCGGAAAACGTTATAGTTAGCAATGGAGATTTCAGGGTTTTTGGTGGTTTTCTTAAGCCAGGATTCAGACACTGCTAAGACATCTGGGTTGGGAGAGTGTGCTAAAGCAGTGAGCAAAACAAACTTAGGGAGTAGGCTTCTAATGTTAACATGCATGAAACCATGGCTTTTACATTTACAGAAGTCAACAAATGAGAGCACCTGGAGGGTGGGAGTCAAGCTAGGCACTGCAGGACCTGGATTAACCTCCACATCACCAGAGGAGAAGTAGGATAAGGGTACGGCTAAAGACTATACGAACTGGCTGTCTAGCACTTTCAGAACAGAGTAAAATGAGCAGGTTTCTGGGCACGATAGCATAGATTCAAGGCATAGTGTACAGACAAAGGTACGGTAGGATGCGAGTACATTGGAGGTAAACTTAGGCATTGAGTAACGAAGAGAGTCTAGAGATGTTTAAAACGGGTGACGTCATCGCATATGTAGGAAGTGGAACAACATGGTTATTTAAGGCATATTGAGCAGGGCTAGAGGCTCTACAGTGAAATAAGACCGTAATCACTAACTAGGACAGTAATGGACAAGGCATATTGATATTAGAGAGAGGCATGCGTAGCCAATTGAACATATGGGTCCAGTGATTGGTTAGGCTGGCTAGCGACACTTGGCGATTCAGACAGTTAGCAGGCTAACAAGCTAACAGTTAGTAGGCCGGGGATAACTAGCCTCTAATAGACCGGGGCAAGCTAGCAGTTAGCAGGCAGGGTTAGCAAGCAAGCAGTTAGCATGGGCTAGCAGTTACAGACCGGGCAGGTAAGCTAGCAGTTAGCAGGCCGGAGCCGGCAGCTAGCCGTTTGTAGACTGGGTTAGCAAGCAAGCAGATAGCAGGGGCTAGAAAGTTAGCCTTTGGGGGACGTCACGATGGGGGTGAGTCTGTTTTTGCCTCTTCGTGCGGTGACGTCGATAGACCAGTCGTGGAATTAGTAGGGTTCCAAGTAGCTCTAGGTAGCTAGCGGGCCTAGCTGGTTAGCATAATGGGCCTTCATCGGGCGTTGCGTCTGAGGGGCCTGTTGGAGTCCTCGGGCAGATTATGTCGGTATTCCAGTTGTAGGGGATCTGCGGGGTTCCATGCCCCATACCGGCTGTAGAAGGGGTCCAGATATTGTAGCCCAGGAGTATACTTCGGTGGTAGCACAGGAGCCCTGGCCGGGCTAGCTTCAAGCTAATTGGTGCTTGCTCTGGGATGGAAACGCTAGCCAGGAGTAGTCATCCGGGATTGCGGTTAGCTAGTTGTGAAGATCCAGATGAAATTGTTGTGTTTGCAGTAGGAATCCGGGGATAAAAATAACAGGTCCGTTATGCTCTGGTTAGAGTCACGTTGTTTGAACTGACGAGAGCTTTCCAAGCTGAAGGTTAGCTGATGACCGCTGGCAATGGTTTGCTGACTAATATCTGGTAGTTAGCTAGCTAGCTTCAGTTGAGGGATTCCGGATCCGAAGTAAATCCAAATACTTTAGGGGGAAAAAGCAGATCCACGCCACATTGAGGTGGGTTGCAGGAGAGTATTTAGATGTTGCAGTTTACCAAAGTATTTGAAAGGATATGCGACGAAAAAAGATGTAAAACAATATATACAAGGGACACGACTGGACAAAGACGTCTGACTGCTACGCCATCTTGGATCCAGATGGATTGAGACATCAATGCTATCTTGGATTGAGACATCAATGCAAAATAAACCATCTCAAGCTTCAACTACAGATTGTATGGTGTTATCATTTTTTACAATTATAATGCTAATTAGTTTTCTGTGAGTGTACGGACATCGAATCTAGGGAGTTAAAGTGTAGGAAGCATGACTTTTCTCATCTTAGTTGTAGTCTAGATCTGGTTACTTTTAACTGCAAACACAGTTTTAGTGTTTTTACATTTCTTTTCTGGATGTCTTCGGAACTACCCACGATGCACTTTCTGAACGGCATATGGAGAACAGCTGCTACCTAGCCATTTCCATCTGGCTAATGTTATCTACTACCCAATAGCTATAGGAGGACAGGCTCATTGTAATGGCTGGAATGGAAAATGTAAAGTTAATTCCAGTCCAGCCATTACAATGAGCCTGTCCTCCAATAGCTCCTCCCACCAGCCTCTGGTTGATAGCACTGCGCGTGTCAGCCAGTAGCAAACGTAGTGTTAGCAGGCTAGTAGTGATAACAATAGCAGGCTAGTTGGCTTGCAAGCTCATTTGTAGCAATATATTCATAGTGTTTGCTTGTAAGTTGGCAGAAAATGTCATTGAAACCGGTAGTCATGAGTGCAATCGATTGTGGGTTACTAATGCATTCTTTAAAATTCCGATCAGTTTTTATGTAATAACTCAATAGAGAATTGAGGGAATGTTTACGCATATTCTAATTCAAGTCCATAGGTTACATTTATGCTACCTACCCATTTAATCTTATCTGGGTTTCAACTCTATGAAAATGCCCTTCATGTTACAAATTTAACCAGAACATTGCACATCCACTAATCATGACAAACTTCTGGTAGCGGGCAATATAGGAAATTAACACTGTCTCAAGCCGACCTGCTAGTGAGTAGCCAGCTAGTCTTTATATTTAAAGTCTAGCCAACTTGTAACTATTTGGTTGCTAACAAGGTAGAACAATTTAACTTTTATGAATACACGAGTCTGTCTCCAACTGTTTGAACAGCCTGTTTTAGATGTTGAAATCAAGTGGCATACCTGGATACGATGCTTATTTCTGAGAATGAGAACAGGATGCCAATTCCTTATGTAGATGTATTTTTTTGAATGCTCATTGCACATTTATAAGACTTAGACAGCTAGCACAAGTCTGGCTAAAATGATGCTAGCGGTATGTGATGCTGCACGCGACAAACTGATTATTTAATTTTCCACAATCATTTTCATTGATACTCCTGCTCTGTTCTACATTTTGGGAGTCAAGGCATAAGGGTATTGTTACAACGGATAAGTTCTCTATTACAGTAAAATGGTTTCAATCGGTTTTGTGACGGTTTGACTTCTAATGTATTTTTTGGGGATAAAATGCAAAAAGCGAGTTCAAACTGCTTGTCAGAGATGAACCTTTTTGTCTTTGTTGTGATTGCGGGGAGGGGTTTGGTGTCTGCAAGTGGCAAGTTGCACAGAAGGAGCGAAGGAAACCAGACCCTAAAGACAAAAGCTCATAAAAATGTATTCTTGCGCTACAGACATTTTGAGCATTTTTATGTTGCCCAGCCCTAATGTACATCGGGTCACTGGGGACGATGTCATCGATGCACTTATTAATGAAGCCCGTGACCGATGTGGTAAACTACTCGGTAACATCGGATGAATCCCAGCACTTTATCGGTCTGTGCTAGCGAAACAGTCTTGTAGCCTAGCATCCGTTTTATTGGGCATGTCACTGGTACTTCCTGCGTATTTGCCAGTAAGCAGGAATCCGGAGGATGAAGTTGCGGTCAGATTTGCCAAATGGAGGTCGTTGGAGAGCTTTGTATGCTTATCTGTGTGGAGAGTAAAGGTGATGGAGCTTTCGCTTCTAGTTGCTCAGGTGACATGCTAGTAGAAATTGTCATGGATTTCAGTTTCCCTGCATTAAATCCCCAGCCACTAGGAGCGCTGCTTCTGGATGAGTGTTCTTATTAGCTTATGACCCTATACAGCTTGTTGAGTGGCGGTAAATACAGTGACGAAAAATAGATGACCCCCCCCCCCTTGGTAAATACTATCAAAGTAGTCAAAGGTTTAGTGTTTGGGCCTATATTCCTTGCACACAACGACTACATCAAGCTTGGGACTCTTAACTCGTTTGATGCATTTGAATTTTGTTTTGACAAATAGGAACTGAATGGTGATTTGATGACTGGAGTAATTTTATCTTGGCAAGTAGAGGTTTTTGAACACTTTTAAATGAATCCCGAGTGCCATGATTTAAGAAGTCATGAATAATGATTCCAGTTAGAGGCTACAACAAAACATGCTACCATCTCCAAGAACAGGAGATTATCATTTTTCAGAGGTATGATCTTTGTGCCTCTAACCTCACTTACCGTAATTCACGAATACATTTTGAGACAGTGAAACAGATATGTAGGAAAATATCATTGAATAAAAGGTGACCTTCTGTACTGTCACCTCATTGGGCCCCTGAGTGGCGTACTAGAGGCGTCACTACAGACACCCTGGTTCGATTCTAGGCTGTAACACAACCGGCCGTGATTGGGAGTCCATAGGGCAGTGCACAATTGTCCCAGGTTTGGCCAGTGTAGGCAGTCATTGTAATTAAGATTTTGTTCTTAACAGACTTGCCTAGTTAAAACATTTTATTTAACTGACCTCAAATCCAAAATGCTGGGCTATAGACTAACATTTTTTTTATATTTTATTGTTCAAATGCATATGGAGTGATCTTTGCATCGGTGTGGATGAGAACTACTTGTGTATACAGGTGACTCTTGGCTGCACTGTAAATGGCTTTGCTGCAGAGGGCAGCATGGCTTCATGGTGGTTACTTATTAGGTAAAATTGATTTGAAGCCATGGAAAGTTGCGAACAGAAATTGCCATTATACTTTGTTTTCATCCACAGATATTGTTAGGAATCCAAGAGCTCCTAAATGAACCAAATATCCAGGATCCTGCACAAGCTGAGGCGTATACAATTTACTGGTGGGTCTGAATAGATATTTTAATTAAGTGAAAGGTTTGTCAAATGTCAGTTGGAATAGGATATACACATCTGCTGGCAATCTTCTCATTAGCTTGTGCCCCTCCTGGTCAATGGTTTGTCTAGCTGTTTGCAAACATTGTTGCAAGGTTGATACTTGATATTTCCAGGAAATATCTCATTCCTCATAACATGCCTCCATCTTTCATTTCAGCCAAAACAGAGTGGAATATGAAAAAAGGGTTCGAGCACAAGCCAAAAAGTTTTCTCCATAAAGCTTCAAGACTTCACAAGATAGAAGAAATTGGTTTGCTGAGGATTTTGTCTCTGCCCCCTTTTTGTCTGCCTCCAACTATGCCATTGCTCACCTATTTCCTGCTGGACTGTTTTTAAAACTGAATGTGTGCCAATTCTGTCCATCACCCACATACTGATGCACCCTTTTGCTTTTTTGATTCGGAAGTCCAGGATTTGAAGGTGCACTATGCCGCCACCACAAAGGATATTCCGTACTCCAACTGTGGTATTTATTTTTTCAAGAGCTCACGCTTGTCAGAAAAGACTGTATGAAATGGGAGTCACTTCTGTTGATTTTTATTCATGTGTTCAATGGTAGGCAAAATCATTTTATGTTCTGATAAAGATATAGAAAAACAGGCCTCAATGAATCTATTCAAAGGTATTTTAGTGTCTCTGCATCAGACTCTTAAGTTGTTTTGGTCCAACTATTTAAATATGTTTGTATAAAGCTAGTGTTAATATTACATGTAGATGGACTCAGTTCCATCTTTTCCAATGCATTGTGTTGCCAGTTGAAGGTGGACTTTGGGTAACAATAACAGCTTTAGACTGTGTACATGATCAAATCAATATTCAAGGTAATTTTAATGCTTAAAAACAAATTGTTGAATAAGATATTTGGCTACGGAAGTGCCATTTCTTATCGATCGCTTTAGTTCAAAAACCAAATCCTGTGACATGACAACACATACTGGAGGAGTTACTGGCTAGTTAACTAACGAACTAGCTACATCCGGTAGCTGCATGCATGACTAGAATGAACAACTAAAAGCACACCCTATTTCTGTTTGAAAATGGAGGAAGTGTAGGAGTTGGACTGTCTGTGCCCAAAGTCTACCTTTTAAAGCTGTTAAAAGGTTTTGAGTGACCTTCAGGACTGTTCAAACGAGACTGTACCTATGAGACAATCTGGTAACCCTACATAAGGGACCCTTTCAAGGGAGGATGTAACTGGTTTATAGATCCTGGCGGCCTGTCATTTGGTTTTTCTGAGATTAATATTTTGTTTGCACATAAGACTAAAATGCCAACAAATCAGCTCTAAATGATTTTAATTTGAGATCTGTTCCAAAGTATTCCCACGCATAATAGAGATGTGATTTGTGAGCAGGTTTTGATATTGTCTTGTTAAATATCTGTTTGTGATTCTTGCGGTCAATTTGCAGTCTACAAATATTTGTTATGTTCTGGCCCCCTGACCATCCGCTCAAGGAAAACTCTTCCCGCGCTGAATCTAGTTGCACTATCCTTTTAGAGCAGGGATCGTTGATATTTTGACAACTAAGACATGTTATCCATGAGTTCATATGGCTGGGCAGGTAGAAAAAGGCAAAATAGCCCAAATATATCTCTTATCCCTTTTAATCAATATAACCTAGGGAATAGTAATTGACTTCTGTGTGTGTGCATGTCACACCTTTTCAAGGAGGGAATCCTCTTCGCTCTACGCTAACCCCATGGGCCCTTATGATTGCGTTTCACATTCTGGTTACAGCTAGCAATTAACACATCATGCAAATTTCAGGTTTTGTGATGCAAATTCTATCATTAGTTCAGTCACTGTCATGCACTCCAGCTATACATCCTGTTTTGTGCCAGATTTGCTCAGGAACACATCAGTGTTGATATTACATGACCAACATGTTTATCAGGCTGTGTGATTTGAAGTGACTCATTCCTGTCTGATTGTCATTGACAGACTGACGTGAGTTTTTTTGGGGGCCTTTATTCCTTAGTTTCCTCTGATCTTCCTCAAATTGCTACTCTTACTGTGTACATGAATAATAACCAAAATGAGTGTCGCTGTGTTGATGAACCAATCCGATACCATAAGGTGTTCCTTGGGTTGAAGTGGCATAATTCTGTAAGTCAGATTTCTAATCAGCTCAGTTCATCCACTAAGGCATTCACTTTCAGAAAATCTCCTTGGTGTCATACTTAATGAGCATGATACAAACATTGGTTACACCTCAGTGACAAGGTGGTGTGTTGTGGATGGCTATTGATTTAGTCAGCGTTAAGTCAGTGTTCGCTACTTGTGGTGCTGTTTTGACAACCCCACATAAAAAAACCATGGGACGTGGATCAGCTCAAATAGCACAACTGAAAATTTCAGGGTGAGAACAAAAAACTGGGTGAAATGGAAGAGTGTTGATGACTATCTGCAGGTTGGCTTTATGGGGCATCATTAAACATGGATTGAAGCTAATCATTTTTTGCCCAAAGTTATTTTCCCCTCCTTACTCCCTAAACTAGGGGGCTTGTTATTTAAAGATACTGTGCCACTGCCACTTCAAACAGTTCCATCCAGCTGGGGCGGTGCACTAATGATGTGACCATGGAAACGGAGCTGCCAGAGGGTCACCCTGTGTCTTATCACTAAGCACAAAACATGGACAATCCTTTGTTCCCTTCTACAGATTTAGAGTTAGGATAGCTGACATGATGGAAGATAAACCATGGAATAAATGAATTGCATATTCATTCAAACATGCTTATTCGCTGTGGAGGAATCTTACTTTTCAAAACCTTTTAACTGGGATGTGGGACATGCAGGAGAGGGAATCCTATACTAGGTTCATCAGCAAATGGAAGAGTGTCGCAACCTGTCCTTGACGAGTAGGTGGAGGAGGGAGTACAGGTGCTCCATCTAGCTGCAACTTCAAAGGCCTAAGAGGACCCGTTGACTGGACTGTTGCATCCTCTTTCAATGCTGTGCTTTCATTTCTGACTCTGAAACCCTGGAGGCCAAGTGCTGTGACAAGCCATTAAAATGTGTTCCGATATAGTCATAGTCTCCTAGAAAAAAACTTCCAAAAGGGTTATTTGGCTGTTCCCATAGGAGAACCCTTTTTGGGTTCCATGTGAATCCTCTGTGGAAAGGGTTTTATATGGAACCCAAAAGGGTTCTTCAAAGAGTTATCCTATGGGGACAGCTGAAGAACCCCTTTAGGTTTTACATAGTACACTCTTTAGAAAAAAAGGTGCTATTGAGAGGTCCTTAGAAAGAAAGGCACCTAGCAGCAGACACAATAAATATGTTTAGAGGGGCTCTTTACATGGGAAACAGTCCAATCACAGTCTAACCCTTGCTGAACCCCGAGTCTCTAATTGTCAGTGACTGGGGCAAGTCATTCATTTTCATTATTAAAGGGGAAATATTAAAATAACCAACTCATCTGTTAATGCCATTGTCTGCCCACAGTCTTCCTCACTGTTTTTTCTCTCTCCTTTCGCTATAGTCATGGCAAACTCTTCACATGACTCCTGAGTGATAACTATACTGAGCAAAATATAATTGCAACATGCTACATTTTCAAAGATTTTACTGAGTTACAGTTCAAATAACGAAATCAGTCAATTGAAATAAATTCATTAGGCCCTAATCTATAGATTTCACATGACTGGGCAGGGGTGCAGCCATGGGTGGGCCTGGGAGGGCATAGGCCCACCCACCTGGGAGCCAGCCAGCCCGCCCACTGGGGAGCCAGGCCCAGCCAATCAGAATGCATTTTTTCACCACGAAACGTCTTTATTACAGCCAGAAATATTCCTCAGTTTCTTCAGCTGTCTGAGTGGCTGGTCTCAGACAATCACACAGGTGAAGAAGCCAGATGTGGAGGTCCTGGGCTAGCGTGGTTACACGTGGTCTGCGGTTGTGAGGCCGGGTTGGATGCACTGCCAAATTCTCTAAAGCGATGTTGGAGCCGGCTTATGGTAGAGAAATTAAGATTTAATTATCTGCCGACAGCTCTGGTGGACATTCCTACAGTTAGCATGCCAGTCTCCTTCACTCTCCCTCAAAATTGAAGTTATCTGTGGCATTGTGTTGTGTTTCAAAACTGCACATTTTAGAGTGGCCTATTATTGTACCCAGCACAAGTTGCACCTGTGTAATGATCATGCTGTTTAATCAGCTTCTTGAAATGCCAGACCTGTCAGTTGGATGGATTATCTTGGCAAAGGAGAAATGCTCACTAACAGGGATGTAAACAAATTTGTGAAAAAGATTTGAGAGAAATAAGCTTTTTGTGGGTATGGAACATTTCTGGAATGTTTTATTTCAGCTCATGAAACATGGGACCAACACTTTACATGCTGCGTTTATATTGTTATATTGTTGTTCAGTATAATTCTATCCACATAACTGCTGCGTTTATATTGTTGTTCAGTATAATTCCTTCCACATAACATAAAAGTCAATTAAAACTCAAAAGAGCATGACAAGTGCCCTTGAATTGCCTTTCCTTCAGCAGATCAATGGATGTGAACAGCCAAATCACAAGATTCTGTTGCGCCTTGGCTTTTCCGCTGGCGCTAAGTGGATCTATTTGGGAAGTGTCCTTCCCTGTGCCATGAAATTGTGCCTGGAGCCTTTTCTTCACTGTGTGTGGAATAATTGCTGCACGTGGAGAGGCAACTCACCCCAGCAGCCGCGTAATGAATATGTGTGTGCAAAAGAGAACGAGAGAGAGGAAGAGAGTGATGTGTAGTATCTGACAGGGAAGCTAAGGGTTGTTGGTGATGGTGCCTTTCACTTGCTCCATGCTGGTTCATGGAAACTAGGAAGGAGATCCTCTATAGGTGCCATCGTGTTGTTGTGTGAAAGAAAAACACATTTTCCTTGCTGACAATATTCTCATGTAGATTATCACTTCTCTAAAAGACTAATTGTTGGCCTATTGCAAAAAGTCTGATTACAATATGAAATCTTGGTTTCCTGGCTGAGGGGAATAACATGTAATACATTTAACTCAGGCTGAAGATGATCTACAATCACACTGAATAATGTGGCATACTCACTCTCAAGGCACAGGATAGACCTTACAGAGGCTTGGGGCCCCGTACGTACACTAGTTAAAAGTCTGTAATAATCCAATTACAAAACCCCACAATGTGTGCATGGATGCCCAGACGGTTGCAGCACAGATGTCCTCAACAGATCACCTCTGAGCAGTGCCCAGGGGTGGTAACACCCATGCTGTGACTCAGAACCCCTAAGGAGACTCTTGGACAGCATTTGAATAAGCAGGCAAAATAGCCTCCACAATCCAGAGGGGAAAAGCTTCTGATCTGAAAACCTGTCAAAAGCTAGGAAAGAGAGAGCCTGTTCTTAGATGGGAATAGCATGTATCAACCTGATTTGATATCCTGCAGCCTATTCACAACAGTACACCATACGGCCCACCATCAAATAACATGGAACCCTAAAAGTCATGCTGGCAGTATTGGTGGCCATCCTTCAAGTGCATAATAGGTTCACAAGGAGGAAGCCAGCTATGGTCTTTTCTGAGCCAATGTCTGGTTTAGTAGCAGCCCTTCCCATATTAGACTAGAGCCAAAATACCACTCAAAAACTATCTTTTGGTATTTGTTTCATTTATTGTAAGTTTTCTTCCATATTAAGAGATAAAATATAAATATAAAATAAGAATAAAAAACTAACAAACAGATGGAAATTTAACACTAAAGCTCGGTTTAAGAAAGTAATTAGCCCCAATAGATGGAATGTACAGTATAGTCAAGAGACAAGTAAACAACCATTCTAAGAGAATCCTTGCAGCAATGATACCTGATAAATCAGGTTATTGGTAATTCAGGTAAGGTTCCCACACTTTGTACAACTGATCTCTTTTAGAATGTGATGTACATGTCAAATATTCCAACGGAACCCTTTGAAAAAGTATCTTATGTCAACCTTTAAAAGATGGGACCTTGTCAGTAATCCACTGTAAGAGGATGTTTTTCCTCTCTGCGAAGGTAAGGATGTTTTACAACCTCCTCTTACCCACAGAGGTAACATGCCTACTAGGGAGACCTAACAGCAAAGAAACCAAGTCCAATTCTAGGTCAAGCCCTAGAATTTGTTCAATTTCTTGAAGCACATTAGAACAGTACCTTTGTAATTTGGAAAAGGACCGTGCATATCTCCAAATGTCCTCCCACATCTTCTCGTCGAATAGTAACAGACAGTTCATTCTCCCACACTGGCTTGACCCCTTGTGTGTCTACAGTAGAAAAGGGCCTTAAAGCATCATAAAATGAACTTACAGACATTTCCTTTGTGAGGAAAAAATGCATTCTTTCAAAGACAGACATATCAGGGTTGCCAACTAAGATGGTGCTCTTCAAAATATGTCTGATTTGTAGAAAGCGGAAATAGTCCTGCTTTGGGAGCTGATATTTCTCAACCATCTGCTCCAATGATATTAGAATCCTGTCAGCTAATAAATCATTTAGTCTGCCTATGCCCTTATTAAGCCAAAGGTTAAAACCAACATCCAGCAATCCTGTTACAAAATCATGGTTGTTAAGAATCGGGGTAAGAGCAGAGGTTAGTTTGGACCTTCCCTCAAAACTTTGAACTGATCTCCATGCTTTGAGTGTATTAAGTGTAATGGGATTATTGCAGCTATAGATTTGAAGCTTCTGAAAAATAAAAGATCCTGCAAGGGGTATTTTGAAAAAGAAGTCACAATATCTAACCAAATAGAGGAGTCATCATTTGTTATCCAATCAGTAATATGCCTTAAGTGGGCACACCACTTATAAAACCTCATATTGGGCAGATCTAAGACCCCTATAGAACCTGGCAGCTGTCTAGGCTTGCGTTTATTCCATATAAAGTAATTTAACCAGCCACTTTAAGATTGTATTACTTTATTGGAAAATAAGACAGGATCATTTGGATTGGGTTAAGTAGTCTAGGTAAAACATTCATTTTCAGAAGGGATATTCTACCTAACCAAGACATTGGAAGATAATTCCAGCGCTCCAGGTTAGTCCATTGTTGATACAGTCCCAAAATGTTTTGCTTTACAGCAATTGAGCTTTTAAGATATAGAACTTTCATCAGTGGTGTAAAGTACTTAAGTAAAAATACTTTAATGTACTACTTAAGTATTTTGGGGGGTATCTGTACTTTACTATTTATATTTTTGACAACATTCCTAAAGAAAATATGTACTTATTCCCATACATTGTCCCTGACACCCAGAAGTTACATTTCAAATGCTCAGGCAGGACAGCATTATGGTCCAATTAATGCACCTATCAATATAACGCGTTGTCATCCGTAATGCCTCTGATCTGGCAGACTCACTAAACACAAATACTGTGTTTGTAAATTATGTATGAGTGTTGGAGTGTGCCCATGTCTGTCTGTAAATAAAAATAAAAATGTGTGTGGTCTGGTTTGCTTAATATAAGGAATTTGATGTATAGCATTTACTTTTACACAAGTATGACAATTGTGTACTTTCCCCATCACTGTACTTAAGTAAATTTAAAACCAGATACTTATAGACTTTTACTCAAGTACTATTTTACTGGGTGACTTTCACTTTTAAGTGAGTCACTTTTTATTAAGGTATCTTTACTTTTACTCAGGTATGACAATTGAGTACTTCTTTCACCACTGCTGACTTTCAAAATACAGAAAGTGTCACAGTATGATGCGCTTTACATGGTATTTTCCTTTTATTAATTAGCCAAGTAGCTAACAGCTTGTGGCTATTGGCTATGCTAAACTGAGTTGGGATGGAAAAACATCCCCCAAGCAGGAAGCCTTTTCTGCTGTGCAGGCCAATTAAGCATTGGGTATAGGAGATTCAGAGTTCACACAAAAACTCCCTAGAAAGGCAGGATCCTAAGAAGGAAACCTAGAGAGGAACCAGGCTCTGAGGGGTGGCCAGTCCTCTTTTGGCTGTGCCGGGTGGAGATTATTGCCATTAAGGTCAAATTGTCTGGTCTACATGAAAGATATATTTTTATTCCATAGATAGTGTGCACATCGCTGAGCCTACCTTGTGTCATGCTATTTGTGTGATACATTTCGCAACACTTTTTCCCCCAGTGATTTTCTGTTCGGTTATGAGGGAACAAACTCACAGCCAATTTTATATCTCCCAATGTTTTTAATGAATGTCTTCAGTATAACTCTGTAGGATCTCACCTCTTCTCAGTAGCCTCAGTACAAGGAGTGACCTTGAGAAATGTCAAGCCTGTAAGTTAATCACCATGTTGGACCTTAATACAAATACCGTAAATGTCTATTTGGCATCTTCACTCAGTTGAGGGACACATTTATTTCAATATCATGAGTTTTGTAAGTTTTTACCAGAATTTGTATATTTTGGATCTGATTGGGAGGCAGACAGTTCCACCTCATTACCTGTTATCATGTTATAGCCTATTATTTAGAATTCCCATCATTCACAGAAGGGATCATCAACTATATTCAGTTGGGGGTCAGTTTTTTTTCTTGAGCTGATTGTCGGGGGGAAGGAACATAATTATAAATCATTTGTAGACTGCAATTTGACCCCAAGTAGCCCAAACAAATACAATATTTGACCTAAACAATAATTTCAAACCGTGCTTACATTTGTGGGCAGTTACACGTGTCTCTCTATTATGCTTGGGAATACTTGGGAACAGATTTCCAAAATGTAAATCACTTGGAGTTGATTTCATGATGTTTTACAGTCTTTTATGTCTAATAAATAAAACCACTTGCAGGCCAGATTTGGCCCGTTTACAGTTTGACTTGATAATATTTGACTTCAGGTACATATTCCATCGACTGTTCCCTGTACCAAATAAACAATAACCTGTTATGTTAATGTTGGTGTAGTTGGCTGTACACAAATATCCTTTATTAATTGTATAATTTTGAAGCTATAGCAAATTATTATGACAGAAGACACAGGTAGAGCTAGCTAAATGTGACAGGTGGATCTACCCTCTTCTTCACAGAGCGTATTTCTTACATCCCTCCGCAACAGCCCGAGGCGGGGAAAGTGTGCCTTGACTTCCTGTGACTATATATGGAGACCACCGGTATAGCATGAGTGAAGAAGAAAACATCTCCGGGAAAAATGAGAGCGTTTGTCTGTGAACAAATAAAATTAATTAACGTTTATTGCGGCCGATGACTATCTCCTATCTTAAAGAGACAAACACGTATTTTCCGTCGATTTTGTTGTGCTAAAACAGGAACTCAGAGACGCAAGCAAAAACATACGCACATCGCAACTGTGAATGAGAAAGCTACAGGTGAGCATTATTTTTCTTTATCTACAGCATTTCAACTTTATTTAGTTGCACGTATACCATCTCTATTCCATGTCTGTTTAAAAGATGAAAAGAGCACTTTGCATTATTGATTGTGTGCTGTTTCAATATGTGAACATTTTGGAGGGGGCATTTCATTGTTTTCATACCTTTTGATTTGAATTTTAACCAACTTGCGTGCATAATCAACAAATATTTGAATAAGTTGACAGATAAATATTTTATGCCATGGTAAAGCTTATGTGTATGAATGTCGTTTTGTTGACACTTATGAGCTAGTCCCCCTTTAAGTTTATTACTCTAAGAAAAATCCAAAGTTGTTTATCCATCCCTTCAGAATCCAATAATATTAATTTCGGTTTTAAAATGAAATCCTAATTAATCATGATGCTTTCGGTTGATATGTTGGTTGATTATTGACCAGAAAAAAAGTTGAACGGGTGATTTAATTTCCTCAACAAGATGTTGTCTGATGGTACAAATATATTATTCAGTCATTTAGTTGTAGGCTATAATTAGCTGACTATCTTTCAGAGGATCTTGTGTTCTCTAACATGCACTCTGCATGTGTTCTTTTAAAGGATTTCAGAGGATCTTGTGTTCTCTAACATGCACTCTGCATGTGATCTTTTAAAGGATTTCATCCTGTTGTTCCATCTTAGTTGTTCATATCAATAATACGATTTGAAAAGCTACAACCTGTTCCCTGCATGGGTCAAGGCAACCCAACCTTGCTGAACTGAAACTCTTATTTGGTATGTAGAAATCATTTAAGAAACAGACAGGCAGAGATGCACACACCTTTTTTAAAGAGTCAAGTATGTCCATCAATTATTATTTTCACTTAAAGGCTAGATGTGTGAATTAATAATAACTGCATAGTTACACACATCCTTTGTAGAGCATACTTTTCCCCAATCATCCAGTCCTGCAAAATTGTCATGAAGCATAGTTTTCTGCATGACGGATCTATTTGCCAAGGGAACCTTTCTTGTGTATATATCATGCAGTTGTCTTGGAAACTGACTAACCTGACGTAGGGATGGTTGGTGTGTTCATTATAGCAATCACTCCTGGTAACCTCCCTTTTAACTTTTAACAATACTTCTGAATGTACCGACGCTCTCTTTCCAATAATTGTGCGATATTGGCCCTCATTTGTGAATTTCAATGAAGAGGGTTGATGCATAATCAGCCTGGTCTTTGTGGCAATTCAATTGCTGCACTCAGACGATTTGCATGTACCAGAGAAGTGAATGACTGTTATGCAGATTGCAGGAATATGATTTCATTTTTTAACTAACCTCTTTAGAGGTAAACAAAAACAAGCGGGGTCCTAAGTGTTCACTTAGAAGGGGCTCGTTAAGTATCTTAAGGAGACAAATAACTCAAACAGGTGTTATATTTCCACTGCACCTAGAAAGTAATCACTTAGAGTTTTAACAATGAATTGCATTTCATCATCATGTACCCAGTGGATGCATTCAGTGAAGAAAATATTATTTCCTCCACTGAATTTTGCCTCTCCTACATGAGTAGCCTCATAGCCTGTAATTAATCCTGCATCATATTACACTAATCAAAATAATTGAACAAAATGTGCCTCTGGACACGTACCATAAAGTCCCAAAAGACAGAAAATGCTGAATCTGATTTTGTTTTACCATTTTGTTTCACATAATTCTTAGATGTCCCCCTTGAGTTCTCTTGCGAAGATAGGTCTCTCAATCTTATACAAAGAGAACAATTACAGAATAGTCTTGTTATGTCTGCACAGTGCATTTACAGTGCTGTATTGAGAGTAACATTAACCCCCCGTCTTGATAGTGCTGTTATTTTTGGGTTATGCTTAATGTATTGTGACATGTGATTGTCTGATTGCTTGGTTCTGTAACGGTCACTTCAGTTTGTGATATGAAAAACACGGTTGATTAGAAAACACTGTCGCGGAGACATCATTCTAAACACAACAGTCACTTGAATGGTTGTTCCCACATCTATGTTTACATCTATGGCTATAAAATTTCCATTCTCTTATTGATTGACAGTTTAAATCTGTCTGTGTGGTACAGTTTCTTCCCTCAGAGCTTTGAGAAAGCCTTCTGTTGCAGGTTAGAGACTACTTGATTCTAGAGCCTAGCCCTATGAGTCACACTCTCAGCACTACTGGTGCTATAAAAAAACACTGGCTAACCCTGTCTATTCCCCGCACCCCCCTCTCTCTCTCCTTAAACATCCAAAGAGCAACTTGTGAAAAGGTTGAGTGAGAGGGTAACATCATTTCGATGTGTCCGTATGTCAGTTTGGCCCTTATAGTAGGCCTACGTATGACTATGAGTCTAAGGATCCAGGCCCGTATTATGTTGGTTGAAGGGTTCCCCGGTCCTTTTTTCTAAAGAGAGACGAACACGCTGTGAATCATTCATTTGTCACGTCACTCAGGATCATGGTTTTTGTAAAGGATCGAGCTCATAAGCATTTACCTTCACCATCATGCAACCTTTCATTTAATAATGAATATCCTGTCATAGTCACCATGGTTGATATTGTGTTGTGTTTGAGGTTGTGTTTGTGTTTGTATTGAGAGTTGAGTTGAGTAGCATAAAGAGGAGACCTTCATTATCTACGTAACATAACCAGTCTGTATTGTTTTGCATATCATGTAATGCATTGCATGTACCCAGTGTATTCAGAGAATAGTCCTAAAAGTAAATTCTCATTGAATAGAGAATTGTTGCTCCCTGCGGTATGCCCTTTTTCATGTGGCTCTCTAAGTAGTTTCTGCTCTATTGCCAGGTAGTAGTAGGTAGTAGGTTTGTATAGCCTAACTAGCACAGAAAGACTTTACCCATGCTGTAAAACAGCTCCCAGATTCTTTCCCACCAACACTGACGAATATTCACTGCCTATCGATCTCAGATGCAAAGTGTCAGTCTTATGTCAATTCTGAATTGAGCGCCCGCTGATCACCCTAACAGATTGGCTCATTGGCTGTACAGGGGCTGCTGAGAATAAGCTGCTACCATGGAACCTCTGATTGTCATCCGGTGGTTCTGCCAAAGCCTGGAGGGGATCAGAGCCCTTATCTATCTAGACATGCACACAGATCCCAATGATACTGTAGCTATGTCTCCCCATTCCATGTGAGGAATTTTCTCTCCATGTTCAAGAAGATGTGGAGCTCCCAGCCCAACACCTTCTGTCTGTCATGTCACAATGCCCAGGACTCTAGTATGGCTGTTATGTTTGTGTTGGACATAAGTGAGCCCTTGTTAAATCAATAAGTCCCCCCCCCCCTGATTATCTGTGATGAGCCATTCACACAGGTTTCAGTCTGGGGGCCTGAGTGACCACTTGTTTGGTCCATGCACAAAGGATTCATCAATCAAATAGATAGTTGTTAGTTGGGTTTGTTCCATAATGATGTTGTTTTTTGTGCATCTTTTAATGTAATTACATTATGACAAAGCTGAAGGTCAACATGTGGATATCTTTATTATTTAATTATAATTGTCAGTGTATGTCCCAAAACCACAATAATATTGAGCAGTTACAACTGTGGAAAATACAATTGGATTAGAGAAGAAACACACACACACACACACACACACACACACACACACACACACACACACACACACACACACACACACACACACACACACACACACACACACACACACACACACACACACACACACACACACACACACACACACACACACACACACACACACACACACACACACACACACACACACACACACACAGTAGGCCATATACACAGTAGGCCATATACAGTACAGTCCATGCACATAATCAAGTAGATCTCCCATAGGACCAAAGAAGATCATTTAAACAATCTATATTCTGAGTGATTGGCAGGACCGCCACCAAACATGGCTAAATAGATGACACTTGTGGACTAATTGATAACAACGGCATTCAAATGACATTTTCTAAAAATTCCTGCCCTCTATTTTGAATATGATATCATGGCAGAATCTGTTCACTCAATCCTGAAGAAATGAGACAAAGAAAGCTTGCTGTGAGACTCCAGGGTCCCACTGATAGATATACTTTACAGCAGCAGTCTAGGCTGGCTGATGTCATTTAACCAGTAGGTGAACCAATCTATAATGATGATAATGACATCAGCGGCAGGATGAGTCCCCAGCGACAGAATGGGAGATTTTTTTTTATAGATATGAGTCATAAATCCATTTTTATCTTCATCACAATTGGCATTGGAAATAACTGTGTCATACTGGCTCCCTGGGAGTCTGATGATAGGGTATTTGCAGTCCTTTAGCCTCATTGAATACGAAGCTGAGGAGATGAGAATCCAGGTGTGATCAGGACCAACTTTTGCCTCATTGGTGCTATGGTGTGATAAGTTAGCCTAGCCAGGGGAAGACTGATATAATAACATCAAGTTATTATTAATGCAGCCTGCCTCTGTAGAATTCTGTCTACCTGGATTTACCAACCCCTTTCTCTCCCTCCACCGTTACCATAGAGACCCCTCCATCCCCTAACAGCAAGGAGCCTTTTGCTGCTGGGGCTCGCTGGCTTCTCACAGGAGAAATACAGTGTTGAGCATCGCCGTCAGTCTCTGTTAAGGTCCGGGCACCTGTGATGTGTGAGAGTATGAGTGTGAGAGTGAGAGTGAGTGACATTCACTTGGCTGTGAGTGTTTCCTTGGCACGTTGACTCGTTTTTGTCACTGGGACTTGACGACTGAGACAGAGTGACATCCAGTTGGGAGGCCAGCCACGTCTAATTGAAATGAGCTGCTCACCTGGGAGAAGGCTTCTCCCTAACTGTGATGCTTCGCTAACTGTCACTAGTCAGAGCTGCAAGTGTATACCTAACAGACAGGTATTGGATCTGAGACACAAGCAGGTATCTGGTGTTTGTAGTTTGCTCTGTTAAAACAGCATCAGGTGTCTAATGACCTTGGGGAAACATGAAACGGTGCACACAGATGACCAATATATGAACAAATCTCTCTCACAAAAGCCTCTCCTGAGAAATGAAAGTGTGAAATGAAAACATTTAAGTCATTTACAAAACAGTACTTCTTATCATGTGGGTTTAACTATGGTGTCACTGTATAGGAAATAGTGGTATGAGATTCAGACCCACTTCATTCATAGGCAGTAACTCTTTTGACCCATATCCAAGGGGCACTGCAATCCAGAACCTTCCTCAATGGAGGCGTTATAGACATATGAATACCTACATCGAGGATACTGTTCACATTCTAACTAAAAGTGCGAGGCAAGCGCACTATCTGTCTCGAACAGTTACATTGAATGAATCCCTATTACAAATATATTGTCTAGCTAGCTGTGTTATTTAATGTGTCACTTTCACTGTTTGAGAGAAAGCAGAACACAGAGCTGCCAGTCTGTCTCTCTTCCTCTTCCCTCAGAGATGTGACAAAATAAAAACATTTGCTGTCAGCTGATGAAAAGAATGTATATCTGTCCCCTGAAAAAACTTTGCCATCAATCAAACCCTCTCTCTTGTATCCATGTAATTTATTGTCTTTTAGTGCCTTTTAGTTTTTTCTCTACTTCTGCATTGTACTGTTGCTGCATCTACTGGTGTCAGCCACCATACAAGCTGGTCAGAGGCTGGAGAGTGACTCATACTCACTGAGGTGGAACCTAACATTGGACTTGTTCTTTAGAAGTCTCACATCGTATCACAGTTTAACTAGAACCCTTAAGAACAAAGTCAGCGATGAATTAGACGTCTGTGATGATGATACTTCTATCTTAGCAGCACTTCTCTCTGCTACAGTAGATGGGGGTCGGTGGAGGAGGATTTGAGAGAGCATTGCTTGAATGAGAGTTATTGCAGGTAGGTTTGTCACAACAGTGGCCAACCAGCAAGTCTATGATGAAATCAACCAGCATACGATATCAGTCAGCCTTGGACAGAAATAGCACGTACCTTCTGCCATGGGTTGAGTATAATTGAGTTAAGAGGGTCTGATTACTGTGATTAACCCTGTTTTTATGTAGCCAAAGGGAAGCTCCTCAAGTGGATATATCACATCTGTGTTAGATACTGTATATCCAACTATAGTTCAAATAAAAACTGGGATAAACAATTACAAGCATTTTCACACATTTACTGAACATTGTGGTACAACCTGACACTTGTTTTAGGCTCATGTTCATGTGAATTATTCTCCTTGTGACCCCAGGTAGTGAATGAGCATGACGACGTTGCTGGACCTGAAGAGCAGTGTTCTGAGGCAGGTTCAGAGGAGCCAGTCTCTGAGGGGGAGGAGGGAGCCATCAGCCTCAGCAGCCAGCAGCATCCCCGTCACACACTGCCCTGACCAACTACCTCACGGGTGAGTCTCTCACACTGCCCTGACCAACTACCTCACGGGTGAGTCTCTCACACTGCCCTGACCAACTACCTCACTGATGAGTCTCACACACTGCCCTGACCAACTACCTCACGGGTGAGTCTAACACACTGCCCTGACCAACTACCTCACGGGTGAGTCTAACACACTGCCCTGACCAACTACCTCACGGGTGAGTCTCTCACACTGCCCTGACCAACTACCTCACGGGTGAGTCTAACACACTGCCCTGACTAGCTACCTCATGGGTGAGGCTCAGTGGCACACAGAAGTAACAGCAGTTATAATCGCACACATGCATGTAAACATGGATATTCACTCACTCACTCACTCACTCACTCACTCACTCACTCACTCACTCACTCACTCACTCACTCACTCACTCACTCAGGTAATAATAATAATATAGCACTTTTTCTTACAAAATGGAATCTCAAAGCGCTTCCAAAGAAACAAATTATAAAAAATGGAAAGCAAAAGCTGTTTCCAGTCAGCCTTATAGGCAGTTTTAAAAGGCAGTCAGTCTCTGGTATGGCTTGAGTGGAGAGAGTGACATTGATGGTTAGCCAGGGAGAAAGTCAGTCTGACAGATACAGCTACAAACACAGGAACATTCAGACTGGATGAAGAAAAGGTTCCTCTGTCTCTGAGAAGAAGGCCTAGTCTGGTACTGGGGACTATAAATATTCTGGACAAACCCAATATGTTTAATGTGTCCCTCTCCTCTACTCCAGAGATGGGACCTGTTTCTAAAATGCCTCGATCAGTCTGGTCTTCCCCAAGGAGACATCAAACATCCCAAAATACCAACAGCTAAATGCACAGTCAGACACTCAGTGAACGGGGAACATTGCTTTTGGGGGGAACAACACTTAGAAATACTTCAATGGTCTATCATTTATCTTTAATATGTAACTCTAGAACTTTTCATAACTTTTATCGAAAAAGAACGACCCAAATTCATCCAGTACATGTCAACAGAATTTTCTTATGTTATTTATTAACACATTTATTTGATTGGTTAACCCCAAACTGGGATGGTTGTGATGAGCTGTCATCCTAAGGATATTGGCAGATGAATAGGCCACAGCAGAATTGACAGGTGCAGGTGAATAAATCAATTGTTTTTCCAGTCATCCTTTGGAGCGAGGCTTCTGTTTTGATTCCTCTTCAGCTGAATGTCAAAGTCAAAAGTAATGGGCATGTGAACCTTGAGGTTTCTATAGCAACCCAACAACGTCTGTTTGTTACAGCCTGCTCCTAAAATATGAACAGCTAGATGGTTAATGATGGCGCATAGTTTATTTGTGAGGGAGAAAAACACCTGTGATGCTCTTTGCAGAATATTTTGTAATTATTACTTTGATCTGTTGAATTATCAAACACTGGCCCTTTAAAAGACTTGAGGAGCTACAGCGACACAACACTATTGATACACAAGGGAGATTGGGGTTGGTTGTCCCAGGAGTGCGTTGTCTTAGGAGTGGGTTGTCTCAGGGGGGGTTTGTCTCAAGGGTGGGTTGTCTCAGGGGTGGATTGTCTCAGGGGTGGATTGTCTCAGGGGTGGATTGTTTCAGGGGTGGGTTGTCTCATGGGTGGGTTGTCTCAGGGGTGGTTTGTCTCAGGAGTGGGTTTGTCTCAGGGGTGGATTGTTTCAGGGGTGGGTTTGTCTCAGGGATGGGATGTCTCGGGGGTGGATTGTCTCAGGGGTGGGTTTGTCTCAGGGATGGGTTATTTCAGGGGTGGGTTGTCTCAGGTGCGTGCGGGTTGTCTCAGGGGTTGGTTTGTCTCAGGGATGGGTTGTCTCAGGGGTGGGTTTGTCTCAGGGGTGGGTTTGTCTCAGGGATGGGTTGTCTCAGGGATGGGTTGTCTCAGGGGTGGGTTTGTCTCAGGGATGGGTTGTCTCAGGGGTGGGCTGTCTCAGATGTGTGTGGGTCGTCTCAGGGGTGGGTTGTCTCAGGGGTGGGTTTGTCTCAGGGATGGGTTGTCTCAGGGGTGGGCTGTCTCAGATGTGTGTGGGTCGTCTCAGGGGTGGGTTGTCTCAGGTGTGTGCAGGTTGTCTCAGGGGTTGGTTTGTCTCAGGGATGGGTTGTCTCAGGGGTGGGCTGTCTCAGATGTGTGTGGGTCGTCTCAGGGGTGGGTTGTCTCAGGGGTGGGTTTATCTCAGGGGTGGGTTTGTCTCAGGGATGGGTTGTCTCAGGGGTGGGCTGTCTCAGATGTGTGTGGGTCGTCTCAGGGGTGGGTTGTCTCAGGTGCGTGCAGGTTGTCTCAGGGGTTGGTTTGTCTCAGGGATGGGTTGTCTCAGGGGTGGGCTGTCTCAGATGTGTGTGGGTCGTCTCAGGGGTGGGTTGTCTCAGGGGTGGGTTTATCTCAGGGGTGGTTTGTCTCAGGGGTGGGTTGTCTCAGGGGTGGGTTGTCTTGGGGGGGTTGTCTCAGAGGTTGGTTGTTTCAGGCGTTGGTTGTATTACGGGTTAGTTGTCTCAGGAGTTGATTGTAACATGAGTTGGTTGTCACAGTGTTAATTACTCCCAATCTAATATTTTTAAGGGTGTGATGTGTGAATTTTATGAAGTAACTCATCCACCTGGTCAATTTGTGTCAGCATAACGAAACATTGAAGTGAGAGGAATTCATGTGTTTTTCATAAGTAAAATCAAAATGTATGTACAGTGGGGCAAAAAAGTATTTAGTCAGCCACCAATTGTGCAAGTTCTCCCACTTAAAAAGATGAGAGGCCTGTAATTTTCATCATAGGTACACTTCAACTATGACAGACAAAATGAGGGAAAAAAATCCAGAAAATCACATTGTAGGATTTTTTATTTATTTATTTGCAAATTATGGTGGAAAATAAGTATTTGGTCACCTACAAACAAGCAAGATTTCTGGCTCTCACAGACCTGTAACTTCTTCTTTAAGAGGCTCCTCTGTCCTCCACTCGTTACCTGTATTAATGGCACCTGTTTGAACTTGTTATCAGTATAAAAGACACCTGTCCACAACCTCAAACAGTCACACTCCAAACTCCACTATGGCCAAGACCAAAGAGCTGTCAAAGGACACCAGAAACAAAATTGTAGACCTGCACCAGGCTGGGAAGACTGAATCTGCAATAGGTAAGCTGCTTGGTTTGAAGAAATCAACCGTGGGAGCAATTATTAGGAAATGGAAGACATACAAGAACACTGATAATCTCCCTCGATCTGAGGCTCCATGCAAGATCTCACCCCGTGGGGTTAAAATGATCACAAGAACGGTGAGCAAAAATCCCAGAACCACACGGGGGGACCTAGTGAATGACCTGCAGAGAGCTGAGACCAAAGTAATAAAGCCTACCATCAGTAACACACTATGCTGCCAGGTACTCAAATCCTGCAGTGCCAGACGTGTCCCCCTGCTTAAGCCAGTACATGTCCAGGCCCGTCTGAAGTTTGCTAGAGAGCATTTTGATGATCCAGAAGAAGATTGGGAGAATGTCATATGGTCAGATGAAACCAAAATAGTACTTTTTAGTAAAAACTCAACTCGTCGTGTTTGGAGGACAAAGAATGCTGAGTTGCATCCAAAGAACACCATACCTACTGTGAAGCATGGGGTGGAAACATCATGCTTTGGGGCTGTTCTTCTGCAATGGGACCAGGACGACTGATCCGTGTAAAGGAAAGAATGAATGGGGCCATGTATTGTGAGATTTTGAGTGAAAACCTCCTTCTATCAGCAAGGGCATTGAAGATGAAACGTGGCTGGGTCTTTCAGCATGACAATGATCCCAAACACACCGCCCGGGCAACGAAGGAGTGGCTTCATAAGAAGCATTTCAAGGTCCTGGAGTGGCCTAGCCAGTCTCCAGATCTCAACCACATAGAAAATCGTAAGAAGCATTTCAAGGTCCTGGAGTGGCCTAGCCAGTCTCCAGATCTCAACCCCATAGAACATTTTGGGAGTTGAAAGTCCGTGTTGCCCAGCAACAGCCCCAAAACATCACTGCTCTAGAAGAGATCTGCATGGAGGAATGGGCCAAAATTCCAGCAGCAGTGCGTGAAACCCTCGTGAAGACTTATAGAAAACATTTGACCTCTGTCATTGCCAACAAAGGGTATATAACAAAGTATTGAGATAAACTTTTGTTATTTTCCAAATACTTAATTTGCAAATAAATTCATAAAAAATCCTACAATGTGATTTTCTGGATTTTTTTCTCATTTTGTCTGTCATAGTTGAAATGATTGAACCTATGATGAAAATTACAGTCCTCTCATATTTTTAAGGGGGAGAACTTGCACAATTGTATACTTTTGTAACTTGCCCCACTGTATATTGGTGTTTCCATTGTAAATGTTTCTAGCTCAAGCCATGTGGTATCTAGCATCTTAACTTGGTTTTTACATGTAAGAGTCTATCTGGAATGAACACCTTTTTATATACTGGCGCAGTTGAGTGGAACAAACTACCACAGCAACTCAAAGCCATGTCGACCATAACGTAATTTAAAATGAATGTCAAAAGCTGGCTAATGATCGACCAATAGAAAACACAATGTCTGTATGCAATGCTCTAGGCTATGACAATGTTGTCCTGTCTTTTGTTTTGTTATGTGTTATATGCCTAGTAGCCTAGGCCTACTATGTCTGTTTTTGTGTCATCTTTGAAGATAGATAGACAGTGCATTTACTATCTATCTATCTATCTATCTATCTATCTATCTATCTATCTATCTATCTATCTACTATCTATCTACCTATCTACCTACCTACAGTTGAAGTCGGAAGTTTACATACACCTAGGTTGGAGTCATTGAAACTCGTTTTTCAACCACTCCACAAATTTCTTGTTAACAAACTATAGTTTTGGCAAGTCAGTTAGGACATCTAGTTTGTGGATGACACAAGTCATTTTTCCAACAACTGTTTACAGACAGATGATTTAATTTATAATTCACTCTATCACAGTACCAGTGGGTCAGAAGTTTACATATACGAAGTTGACTGTGCCTTTAAACAGCTTGGAAAATTCCTGAAAATTATGTCATGGCTTTAGAAGCTTCTGTTAGGCTAATTGACATCATTTAAGTCAATTGGAGGTGTGCCTGTGGATGGATGTATTTCAAAGCCTACCTTCAAACTCAGTGTCTCATTGGAAAATCATGGGAAAATCAATAGAAATCAGCCAAGACCTCAGAAAACAAATGTAGACCTCCACAAGTCTGCTTCATCATTGGGAGCAATTTCCAAACTCCAAAAGGTACCATGTTCATCTGTACAAACAATAGTATGCAAGTACAAACACCATGGGACCACGCAGCCGTCATACCGCTCAGGAAGGAGACACGTTCTGTCTCCTAGAGATGAACGTACTTTGGTGTGAAAAGCGCAAATCAATCCCTATATCCACAGTAAAACGAGTCCTATATCGACATAACCTGAAAGGCCACTCAGCAATGAAGAAGCCACTGCTCCAAAACCACCATAAAAAAGCCAGACTAAGGTTTGCAACTGCACATGGGGACAAAGATCTTACTTTTTGGAGAAATAGCCTCTGATCTGATGAAACAAAAATAGGACTGTTTGGCTATAATGACCGTCGTTATGTTTGGAGGAAAAAGGGCGATGCTTGAAAGCCGAAGAACACCATCCCAACTGTGAATCACGGGGGTGGCAGCATCATGTTGTGGGGGTTCTTTGCTGCAGGAGGTTCTGGTGTACTTCACAAAATAGATGGCATTATGAGGATGGAAAATGATGTGGATATATTGAAGCAACATCTCCAGACATTAGTCAGGAAGTTAAAGCTTGGTCGCAAATGGGTCTTCCAAATGGACAATGACCCCAAGCATACTTCCAAAATTGTGGCAAAATGGCTTAAGGACAACAAGGTCAAGGTATTGGAGTGGCCATCACAAAGCCCTGACCTCAATCCTATAGAAAAGATGTGGGCAGAAGGAATGGGCCAAAATTCACCCAACTTATTGTGGGAAGCTTGTGGAACGTTACCCGAAACGTTTGACCCAAGTTAAACAATTTAAAGGCAATGCTAACAAATACTAATTGAGTGTATGTACACTTTTGACCCACTGGGAATGTGATGAAAGAAATAAAAGCTGAGATAAATAATTTCTCTCTCTACTATTATTCTGACATTTCACATTATTAAAATAAAGTGGTGATCCTAACTGATGTAAAACAGGGAATTTTTACTAGGATTAAATGTCAGGAATTGTGAAAAACAGAGTTTAAATGTATTTGGTTAAGGTGTATGTAAACTTCTGACTTCCACTGTATCTACCTACAATGCATTCGGAAAGTATTCAGACCCATTGACTTTTTTCACATTTTGTTACGTTACAGCCTTATTCTAAAATTGATCAAATTCAATGTGTTCCTCATCAATACCCCATAATGACAAAGCTAAACCGTTTTTTAGACATTTTAGCTCATTTATGACATTTTTTAACTGAACTTATTTACATAAGTATTCAGACCCTTTGCTATGAGACTTGAAATTGAGCTTAGGTGAGTCCTGTTTCCATTGATCATCCTTAAGATGTTTCTACAACTTGATTGGAGTCCCCTGTGGTTGGACGTGATTTGGAAAGGCACACACCTGTCTACATAAGGTCCAGTTGACAGTGCATGTCAGAGCAAAAAACAAGTGATGAGGTCGAAGGAATTGTCCGTAGAGGTCCGAGACAGGATTGTGTCGAGGCACAGATCTGGAGAAAGGTACCAAAAAATTGTTGCAGAATTGAAGGTCTTCCATCAGTCTTAAATGGAAGAAGTTTGGAACCATCAAGACTCTTCCTAGAGCTGGCCGCCCGGCCAAACGGGGGAGAAAGGCCTTGGTCAGGGAGATGACCAAGAGCCTGATGGTCACTCTAGATTTCCTCTGTGGTGATGGGGGTACCTTCCAGAAGGACAACTACCTCTGCAGCACTCCACCAATCAAGCCTTTATAGTAGATTGGTCAGACTGAAGCCACTCCTCAGTTAAAGGCACATGACAGCCCGCTTGGAGTTTGCCAAAAGGCACCTAAAGGACTTTCAGACCATGAGAAACAAGATTCTCCGGTCTGATGAAACAAAGAATGAACTCTTTGGCCTGAATGCCAACCATCATGTTTGGAAGAAACCTGGCACAATCCCTACGGTGAAGCATGGTGGTGGCAGCATCATGCTGTGGGGATGTTTTTCAGCGGCAGGGTCTGGGCTGCTAGTCAGGAAAAATTAGCAACAATTTCTAAAAACCTGGTTTGCTTTGTCATGGGATATTATGTATACATTGATGCATGGAAAAAAACAATGTAATCAATTTTAGAATCAAGCTGCTACGTCTGATTTACATTGGAGGGTTAGGGGGTTGGTTGTCATTATCAACTCCTTTATAATACATCCCAAGCTCTTTTGTGCTTTTTTGGTTGTTGTGCTTTTAGCTTCCTTCATTGCCTCTCTTTCACAAATATAATTTATGTCACACACCCACACACATGCATGTGCAAACACATGCATACACACACACACATTTACTTAAAATGTCATATGGTATTCTCACGGTATAAAAAGCTTTATTTTATTAGGAATAAAGAAAGAAAGGCTTTGTTATATTTCTAATACTCTGTATCCTATATAGCTTAATTTCCTGTTATAAAAGGAATGAGCTAGTAGCGAACAACAAACCACATACTGTGACATCCAACACCATGATGGGGCTGAGTGTGTTTGATGGCTTATAATTCCATGTTGGAATAAGATCAAACAGTACTATTGCCGCATTTTTCAAGTTTTTCAAGCAAATGTCTTTTAAGGGAGTATGCGAGCACACTTGTTCGGTTCGACCGAGGCATGCTGACACCTTAAAACCTCACTAGGCTAGGGGGGCGGTATTTTCACATCCGGATGAAAAGTGTGCCCAAAGTAAACTGCTTGCTACTCAGGCCCAGAAGCTAGGATATGCATATTATTAGTAGATTTGGATAGAAAACACTATGATGTTTCTAAAACTGTTTGAATTATGTCTGTGAGTATAACATAACTTATTTGGCAGGCGAAATCCAGAGGACAAACTATTCAGGAAAAAAACAACATTTGAGGTCACTCTCTTTTCAATGGGGTTTCTATGTGGATCTAAATTTCTAAGGCAGTTGCTTGCTGTTCCTATCGCTTCCACTGGATGTCAACAGTCTTTAGAAATTGGTTGATGTTTTTCATTTGAGAAATGAAGAAGTAGTGTTGTTCAGAACGAGGATTGAGTCTAGTGTACTGTTGTGGTTGGGGCACACATCCTGAAAGCTCACTACACACTGTTTTTATCCGCTATTGAACGCAGTTTATCCCGTCTCAAATTTGATTGATTATTTACGTAAATAAATACCTAAAGTTGTATTGGGAAAGTTGTTTGAAATGTTTGGACAAAGATTACAGGAAATGTATTAGATATTTTGTAGGCAAGATTGCGCGAGTTGGAACTGGTGTTTTTTTGGATCAAACGGGCCAAATAAATGGACATTTTGGAGATATAACGATGGAATTAATCGAACAAAAGGACCATCTATGATGTTTGTGAGGCATTTTGGAGTGCGAACAGAATAAGCTCTTCAACAGTACGGCATGAATTATATCGTTATTTCTGAGTTTTGTGTCACGCCTGGCGGGATGAAATATGATTTTCTGTGTTTGTTTGATGGTGTGCTGTCCTCAGATAACCACATGGTTTGCTTTCGCCATAAAGCCTTTTTGAAATCTGACACCATGGCTGGATTAACAAGACAGTAAGCTTTATTTTGACATATTGCATGTGTATTTTCAAGAATGTTAAATATTTACAATTCTGTAGTTTGAATTTGGCGCCCTGCACTTTCACTGGATGTTGGACAGGTGGGACGGTAGCGTCCCATCTAGCCTAGAGAGGTACTGGTGTTGAGAAATACACACAAGTAAAAAATAAGTGTGACAATCAACCCCGGTCTCCCCTTTATCAACCCAGTTATGGGAGATGAATTGGATCAGTATAACATCAATCTGACCCGTTGATTTGCATTGAAAATGTGACATTCGGTTCGCGCCCAGGCTCTGTCGTAACCGGCTGCGACCGGGAGGTCCGTGGGGCGACGCACAATTGGCCTAGCGTCGTCCTGGTTAGGGAGGGTTTGGTCAGTAGGGATATCCTTGTCTCATCGCGCACCAGTGACTCCTGTGGCGGGCCAGGCGCAGTGCATGCTAATTAAGGTTGCCAGGTGCACAGTGTTTCCTCCGACACATTGGTGCGGCTGGCTTCCGGGTTGGATGCGCGCTGTGTGAAGAAGCAGTGCGGCTTGGTTGGGTTGTGTATCGGAGGACGCATGACTTTCAACCTTCGTCTCTCCCGAGCCCGTACAGGAGTTGTAGTGATGAGACAAGATAGTAGCTACTAACAATTGGATATCATGAAATTGGGGAGAATTTTTTTTTTTTGTAATTTTTTTTTAAAGAAAAAAAAAAAAGGAAAATGTGACATTCTCCATCCCACCATCATTTTGTACCTACCTGGACTGCAACAAGAGAGATTATAATTATAACTGGTCCCTGTGTCCCCATGATGGCTCTAAATGATCACTCACCCTATCACCACTTGGAGAGAAGAAGGAGGAGGGAGTGGTAGAGGGAGATGGAGGAAGGAGATAGAGAGAGACTTGTCTTCCTCTGCCAGGCAGGCAGCAACCATGGTCGTCGTCTCCCACTGAAGACTGCTAGAGAGAACCCTAAGTGAAGTCTGACTGAGCCGCTGGACGCTCATCATTAGGTTGCATGAAAGGCTGTTTGTGTCCTTCATTAGCCATAGAGAGGGATAGAGAGAGAGCCGACACCTATGATCCACACTGGCGCTCATTAATACCAAGGATGCAAATGAGGCATGGCTAAAGCACCAGTGTCCGACCCAGTATAGACGACCCAGGGCGTAAATTACCCAGATGGGCATCAGGTCAGAGACAAACACACATGGGGGAAAAGATTATAAGCAGTTGTTTCTTCAGTCAGAACTAAATAATCACAATGTAGCTTCTCATCCATGGATGGAAGGAAGTCATTATATGTTAGTCGTGCATAAAGAGACATCACATGTAGGAAGTACTGTAGATCCCCAGTGAAGAAATGTACCCTGAAGAGGAGATTATTAACCAATAGACAGACATTTCCTGAGGGTGATTGTATTTTCCGATGACTAGGACTTGCTCTTTTCAAAGTCCTGTCTTCACCTTAAACACGAGCCATCATTATTCAGGCATTATCAAATGATTCCAAGCTCATTGATTTGTAACACCATTAGAGGGATTTTAAGTGTCAAGAACATTGAATTTCTTCATTCATTATCATTAATATTAAAGAATGCAGAAAAGACCGGAACACTCACACCTAGCAAACATTCTCTGTGTGGTGTTTTGGGAAATACTTTCTGAAGCTTTGAAGCTGCATCATCATAACCCTCAGGATGTCTATTCATATAGGGACACAGGCTATGGAAGATACATGTAAGAGAAAACGTTTATTTTGTAAAAAAAAAAAATGTAATGCCATGTTTCAGCATATACCCAAACACATTGTATTCCTCTGTATTTATCTGTATATGTTTGTCTGAGTCTGCATGTCTAGTTGCCTGTTTCAGCTCATAATTCACCTTTTAGGTAGCAAAACATGAGCAAAGATTTTGAATAAATATTCAAAATAAAATGGAATATTAATAATAAACTGTATTGGAAGAAGCTGTTTCCTAGCAACATAAAATTGTGTGTGTGCGTGTGCGTGTGTGCATGTGTGCATGTGTGTGCGTGTGTGTGAGAGAGAGATAGAAAAAGGTAGGAGGGAGACTGAGAGGGAGAGAGAAAGAGTGACTGACTCACACAGACCCCTATAATTTGTGATTGTGGGTTTTTCTTAATCATACAAATCTTCAAAGAGAATCCAGACATCAGAAAATACACTTACAAAGGTTAAAAGCGAAAGGTGCCGCTGGTACACTGAACACTGAGTTTTGGATACATAGTGTTAAATGTTGATAGACTCAAATAACCTATTTAATCACCATATGACTCATGATGTAACCAACCTGTTAACAAAGCAGACAAGCTTGGCATGCCTTCATGCTGCTTCACAAAAATGTCAGGCTAGCTGTCAGAGATGAAAGTACCTGTTTAATGGGGCTGACACATTACAAGACTACCATTTTCCAACGTAAATAAAATATCTGTACCTTGAATTCTGTCACTGTATTGACGGAATGTTTTTCATGCTCATTAATTACATTTCTACAGAAATGAGGTATTTTAGCTCTTTGGGGATCCTGTCAAGCTTCCATTGTAAATACAGACAGACATCCTCATTCCTCTGTCATCCTCGTCCCGCACTAAACGTACCCTGGCCACAAATAATCAGGGATGTTCCCACCCACTGCCTCCTGCTCCCTGGAGACATTGTCTCAGACAGGGCGTGGAATGCAATGCATGGGGAGATCAGTGGGAGCTGTGTCGGCTGCCACCAGACTGCCGCCGCCAGACTGCCACGCACCCGCTGTGATGTGACAGGCAGCGCTAATAAAGGTGCGTGACTGAGAGGGGGCCATGTGGACAGCTCCTCTGTCCTCTCTCTGCATAATGAGACAGGGGGTCTGGGCTAGGAGACGGGAGGGGGGGGGGGGGGGGGCAGTGAGGGGGGTTGAGGTATCAGGCCTGTATTGTTGCTCCTGGTGCTCTGCCACACAACTCATTCCAGAACACTCCTCTAGTCTGGGAAGGGAAGAAAAAAGGGAAGGGGGGGTATTCCCAAGGTGTTCAGCTGTGCCAGTGAATCCCTCTGCCACGAATGTGCCTCCATCACCATGGCGACTGGGGCTATGAAATTAGCAAGTGGCAGGAGTCCAGGAGTTCACCAGCTCAGAGAGAGGAAAAATTGAATGTATTTTGTATCTTTCCTGGGTTAGAATAACGTTCTATGGCAGACATGGTAGAGTGGCTTTGAATCTTTGTTGAGCTTCATATTTTTGCTATTACTCAAGGGAGCACAGCAACTCCCAAGGACCTTAAGTGTAGTGCAGTGAGATGATTCTTATTGAATGATTCACCGCTGAGATGGGTTGCTTTCTCACCTTCTATCCACTGTCTGTTTATACTGGCCTTAGGCTACCAATAATTCCCAGACACACACGTTATTTAAGTGATAATGCCAGAGAAGCTGTTATTTGGAGGATATATTGGCAAGGGTGTTGTTAGGCCCGAGACTAAGTCGGAGGCTGGCAAACAGTGCCAATATATCCTCCAACCACCGGCTTTGAGGGCATTATCACTTTTATACAAATCAAATAATTTACATTTACATTACATTTAAGTCATTTAGCAGACGCTCTTATCCAGAGCGACTTACAAATTGGTGCATTCACCTTATGACATCCAGTGGAACAGCCACTTTACAATAGTGCATCTAAATATTTTAAGGCGGGGGGGGGGTGAGAAGGATTACTTTATCCTATCCTAGGTATTCCTTAAAGAGGTGGGGTTTCAGGTGTCTCCAGAAGGTGGTGATTGACTCCGCTGTCCTGGCGTCGTGAGGGAGTTTGTTCCACCATTGGGGAGCCAGAGCAGCGAACAGTTTTGACTGGGCTGAGCGGGAACTGTACTTCCTCAGTGGTAGGGAGGTGAGCAGGCCAGAGGTGGATGAACGCAGTGCCCTTATTTGGGTGTAGGGCCTGATCAGAGCCTGGAGGTACTGAGGTGCCGTTCCCCTCACAGCTCCGTAAGCAAGCACCATGGTCTTGTAGCGGATACGAGCTTCAACTGGAAGCCAGTGGAGAGAGCGGAGGAGCGGGGTGACGTGATAATAATGACATATTTTAATTCAAAACTTTATTTTGATTAATTTATTCATACTATTTCATCCTTCCACAGGATATCGTCCCGAAACAAATCTAGGGTTGCTACCCAAGCCGGCTGGTCGTTCGTTCTATTGGCTTGGTTGCCAGGGATGCGACCCAGTCATTCAGTCTTTTTGTTCTGTATCTATGGACCAGTCGTTCGTTCTAAATGTTCCATTGTCATACTGGCTGGAAGAGTTCTTATCCCTTGCTTGCTAGCTGGCCAACGACAACTAACTTACAGTCACGTCAAACAGTACAGACAGAATAACAATAGCAATTTGTTGATACTGTTTTCTAGTGACATTTAACAATGAGCTAATGAGGCACGATTTCGCTGGCATAGAAAATGTGCTCTCTCATTAGGACCCTGTTGTTTAGAGAAGCTAGCCAACAACACAGATAACATAGTAACTTGAAACTGAAGCTGGAAAGACTGCAAACTAGCTGCACTTAATTTAGTTTGACCTTTTTTCAATTTACATTTCTTTGTATATATCCATAAAAAAGGATGCCAGCTGATTCATGATTTAGACTGGCTGAGAAACGCTGCCTGCCTCTCTCTCTCGTCCCGACTCCCAACCCCTACCTACACGTTCATTACTATGGGACAGTTGGAGATCGAATTTGAACATTGAAACAATGTTGCAAATGTTGGAGAGACAGACAGTAAAGTTTAAACAAATCTTAGTAAAGTTGAAACAAATCTAAATGTTAGTCTAAAAGAAATGTGAGATAATGTCTAGATGCTTTTTATAGTGGAGATTAAGTGTATAACTTCCTTGCCTGGGATGATGAGACAGTGGATTGTGCAGTCAGATGGAACAGAATAAATAGGCATCTTAACGTCATAGATTTAGCCAGTGGTAATTTTTGGAATAGACACCGTCTGGAATGCACTTTTAACCAATCAGCATTGAGGATTAGACCCACCCGTTGCATAATAACAGACAATTCCCCTCAGATTTGTTGCTGCAGGAAGGAATGTCTGTCTAGTCTAGTGAAAGACATGGGCTACTGAATCATATATAATGTAACAGTTTGTTCATGATAGTCTATTATATGTGTTGCTGGTTGTGATTGACAGCTCAGCATTAGGTCTCCTTTAGTCTTTTGCTAAATGGAAACCAAGCATAATAAAGCTAATCCACATTTACTAAGGACGATAGAAGCATCTGTGAGTAACAGTGTTTACTGAGGAGTTAAGAAAGCATTTCTCTATATAGACCCTTTAGGACAGTTTTGTTTCTATAATCTTAACAGAAAATTCACAGAATGTGTCAAATGAGAATTGAATTGACCGTGTTATCTCTCTGTATGTTTTACAGGCTGTCTGAGGGGAATGGAGAGTTCTTTGTGCGTATGAATGGCATCCTTCAGAAACAAGAGAATCTGCTGCGTGCTGCCCAGGCTGAGGTAAACCCTAAACCTCCTTATGTTTATTTAAAGGGGTAGTGCATTCTAAAATGCGATTTACTTGTAAAAAAAAAATATTTCCATTCTATGAGGTTGAAATAACAGTCTGAAATTGTGAAAAGTATGATAATGCCCTTTTTAGTGTTGGAGCTTTAAAAAACGAACTAACAAAAACAAAAAACTAACTAACTAAAAAAAAAACGACTGGAATTTTAGCCTGTTCAGATGGGATGGAGTTTTTGGCCCACAGCATGACATCACAATCTGATCTGATTATTCTGACCAATGACCAGTAATCTTTTATTTGTACATGTATCCTCTTACTTTGAAGGGGTAGGCTCTAGAGTCTAGACGATCCTATCTGCCAATCAGGGCTGTGCATATAAACATATTTACATTTGTAACAACACACCAACACAATCAGACTGAGCAATGATAAAAAGTACATTTTCATGAACTAACCACACGCAGGGATTTTTTTTAGACATACAGTGATGATTTAAAAAATTAAATAAAAAAGACTGCATGTGGGCTTTAAGTAGGAAGATCCTTGAAATGAAAATATATTTTTTAAAGAGACTATAGAGGAAAGGTCTTGGGTAGTATACACATACTTTGCTCTCACCGGTCCCCTCTGCTATGTAACGGGGGTCAATGTGCTGCCAACAGCTTAGCTTCCTCCACTGTCCAACTGCCCCACACTGGGCTCGAACCAGCGCCCCTCTGCTTCGCAACGCACGTGACTGCCCTCCTTAACAATGTTCCAATGGGTTGAACTAGCCAAAAGGTACCGACTGGATCCCTCGGTCTGGTACATTTCAAGCTATTTGTGGAGCTAGCTTACGGTACGTTCATAACTCTGTGTTACACAGTGGACTGAGGGGACAGACGGACAAGGTTGAGAAGGCCACTCAAAAGGCTGGAGGCTCAGCTGTCAGAAGAAGCTGCTCTCCATGGCTCTCTACCCCCTCACTTCCCACACAAGAGGAAAGAGACTGGGACTGAATGGGGCGCTATTAAGATGTTTATCTGAGAACACTTGTTTTCCAGCCTCTTCAGGTTTTAAAGTGGTGAAAAGGGAACAAAAAGAAAATCAATGATGCAGTCATTGCCTCTGTCTGATTGTGTGCCGCAATTGAAAACGAAAGTGTTTGGTTGGCGATACCAGCTCATTGTGACTTAACCTCACAACCCTTTCCAAGCCTTATTGAAGCAGTCATGGTGATGGAGCCTGCTTAAGGTTTCAAGTTATCTCTCTCTGTGTCTCCGCAGTGCGAAGGGGAAGGTAACACAGCCGCACCACCAGCAGAGCACGTAGACCAGGCCTTCGTTCCAGAGAGGTCCAGCAGGAGAGAGGTGAGTAGCCTGGGCTCCCTAGGGGTAGAACATTCAGCTCTAGCGATGGAGGGGTATTTGACTTGTTATTGGCCTTTATTGGCCTATCTCATATCTAGCTCCCCAACTAGAATCTAGTGTCCTGAACCCAGTTTGCCTCCATCCTCACACGGCTGTAGCTAGCTACACTGTTGCGTAAAACTCACACATTGTTAGGTACAGTAAGGTCACATCATTCTATTGACAGAGAATTGTTTCCCAGCTCTCATTTAGCAGTGACCCTGCTTTAAGAAAGAAAAAGGGTAGTTAAGGCATTCACTGAGGTTGTTTTCTTCCAGCTGGACCTCCTGTATGAAGAGGCCGTTTACACGGTAGTCAACAGGGTGGGCGTGCCCTCGCCAGAGTACATCACCAATGAAGGCGACATCTTCAGTTATCTGCTGAAGGTTCACACACTCTTTTGATCAGCGAAACACGTTTAGTGAACAGCCCACCTGGCCAAACTCTCTCACACACACGGCAGAGACCAACAAACACTTGCTCTCATACACAAGAACACACACACACACTTATGAACGCACCCTAGTGTGCTGTAATTTACACTTCAAATACTGACTAATAAAATAGACAAGACCAGAAAGAGCCAAGTAAGCTGAAATAATTACTGTCCCAGAAAACAACAGCAGAAATCAGATTGTCTCGTCATGTGACTCCTGTTGTAAACCCCTCCTCTAATCTCTGTCCTCACCAACTGATCCTAGAGGTTCAGTCCGGCGGTAGAGAGCCATGTTTGCTTTGAGACATCTGTAGGAGACTGAGCAGATGTGCTTTGGCTTAGAGCTGATTAAACATCAAAGCCCAGGCCCACTGAGTATTGATGTTCAGCTGTAATATTACATCCATTCAGACTCTGTCACTCCAAAGCTGCATCCTTGCTTCCTCTGTCGCTCTCTGCTTGAGGTGGTGGACCAGGGCACATGTCCCCATGCTTTGAAGTGACCCCTGGTTCTCTTTGGCCTTTTGAAGATAGTGAGATTGAACCTGTACAGCCATCGTGGATCGGGTTTATGAGGACGCAAATCATTGGCAAGGGATGTAATGCGTATCACCATTGTATTATTGTTTCAAATAGTTGAATAGTTAAGCTTTGATTTATAAACGTACAGGTCAAAATGCAGGCAGGAGTATAGTTGGATGTGTGTTGCAAATATGCTCACAGACCTATGAGGCTCTCTTGCAAAGAGCACCCTTTTCCACTGTCGACCCTCTCCTAGGTATTTGATATGGGTCAGGAGGAACATGACATCATTCTGCAGAGAGTCCAAGAATCCAAGGTGAGATGCTTTGTTCCACTTCCCATCTTGTCAATTTCCATCTCCTGTCTCCTCTCCTGTCACTTCCTGTATCTCCCATCCGCAGACACACGCCATGTAAGCTGTATGAAAAAGATAGCACCGCAGAGTTGTCACTGTGAGGATCTTCAAGTCTGTACCATTTAATGTGCCTTTCTTTTGTGTTTAGCTATACACTGAGTTTACAAAACTGCTCTTTCCATGACACACTGACCAGGTGAATCCAGTTGAAAGCTATGATCCCTATTGATATCACTTGTTAAATTCAATTCAATCAGTGTAGATGAAGGGGAGGAGACCGGTTAAAGAAGGATTTTGAAGCCTTGAGACAATTGAGAACTGAATTGTGTGTGTGTGCCATTCAGAGGGTGAATGGGCAAGACAAAATATTTAAGTGCTTTTGAATGGGGCATGGTAGTAGGTGCCAGGTGCACCGGTTTGTGTCAATAACTGAAACGCTGCTGTGTTTTTCACGCTCAACAGTTTGCCATGTGTATCAAGACATCCAGCCAACTTGACACAACTGTGGCAATCATTGGAGTCAACATGGGCAAGCATCCATGTGGAACGCTTTCGACACCTTGTAGAGTGCATGCCCCGATGAATTGAGGCTGTTCTGAGGTCAAAATGGGGGTGGGAACTCAATATTAGGAAGTTGTTCCTAATGTTTGGTATACTCCGTGTACAGCACGTTGCATTCACAAGGTTAAAGTCAAATTCATGGAAAGCACTAACAGCCCTATGTATCCGGAGAGACTGAGCTGATGGAGTGTATTGATATGCCATAGTGAGGCTCACTGTGCACCAGGAGACATAATGATCTGTGAAAGCCCACTTTGTATGATGCCCTTGACTACCAGCAACCTTTCAAATGTCAGTTTGAAAGAGATGCTGGGCTCTTCTGCAAGACTCCTTGAAAGGTTGTGGGCAGAGGAGAACATATTGTGCCATTTAAATGTTCCATTCTACAAGGATCTCTGTTTCTCGCCGGCGCAGCAGTGTCTTTCCACCTTAGTGACACACAAAGCCCTGGCATTATACACCAGACAAAGAAAACACACATGGATTATTCTCTCTTGACAGACTCACGTCTCACACTGCAGTGATAGCTGCCATTTTGTTTAACACTGATGAAAGTGTATTTTTGCGAGTTAAAGAATCCAAATAACAATAAAGTTCCCCGATGAGCTGTTGTTGTTCAAGGCCCCGGTTTTGGAATGCAGCGTGCTTATGGATCGCTTCAGCGAGATGTCTCACTAATGCATGACTCTTCGCCTGTGTACTGCTGTTACTTTGTGCACTTTGTTTTGCAGAGAGCCAGTTTCACCATGAGGGTGTCTGTCATGAAAGGGAAGAATCTAATGGCGAAGGATGCAAATGGTGAGGGGTGTTTGTGTTCGTTTTCTGCTATCGATGGGAAGCACCATTCGTTTTCTGCTATCGATGGGAAGCACCATTCGTTTTCTGTGCGTGGATATGAAATGTCATCATGTCCATTTGCCAACTCCAACTCCCCATTGACAAGGAATTCAATTGTTTATTATTGAAATACGATTAGAACATTTTCTGATCAACTATATTGAGTGAGCCACATTGTTCTTTTTGTCTGGAAGAAAAATAAAAACTTCTCATGATACAGTGGTTCAACCAAGACACTACAACCATCATCACATCACTGTCCACTTTAGATAACACTGGACCACTTTGTCTAAAAGTACCCTGGCTGCTATTACTAGCAGACCAATTGCTTTTGATTCCTGAACCTCAATAAGGTACATCACCGTCATTCTAACAGTATAATCTCAGTGTGTCTCTATATTAGTTTAACCCTTATTGTGCCTGGGTAGGGTACAGCGACCCCTATTGCATGCTGGGAATCCTCTTGGGCCAGAGCCCTCGGGAGACAGAGGATAAGAAGGAGAGGAAGTTCAGCTTCAGGAAGAGGAAGGAGAAGCTGGAGAAGAGGTCCAGTACCAAGGAGGTTCTAGCAGCCACGTGCATCCAGGTGACTGAGGTCAAGCCAGAGACTCTCAACCCAGTCTGGAATGAGCACTTTGTTTTGTAAGTATAGTACTGACGGTACGCCGATTCTGGAAGTTGTTGGCGGAACGCTTGACATTTGTATGTGTCTCAGAGCCTAACGGTAACAATGTTTGTTTACACAATGTTAAATTATGATCTTTTTTTTTCTTCCAACAGTGACATTGATGATGTCCATGGTGATCTACTGCATATGGACATATGGTAAGATTAAACACAGTATGGGCCTTTCCACTTTCAGTCCAGATTCCTGAAAACGGAATCTGCATGCTAATGCTATCCAACTGTCCTACTAACCTTTGCTCTTCTTTTCAGGGACCACGACGATGACGTCTCTGTCGCAGAGGCCTGCAAAAAACTGAATGAAGTCAGTGGACTTAGAGGAATGGGCAGGTAGAACAGGCTTCTGTTTGCTAATGATAAAGTCGGTGAAATAGGCCCTTTAAAATAGTGAATGGAGGTCTTGACTGTCAGGTCATTGAGACGCAGTGCTGGTTGATTGCTCTGTGTTATATTTCATGTGTTCATCAGTACCTTATCCCACCAGGTATTTTAAGCAGATTGTATTCATCAGTACCTTATCCCACCAGGTATTTTAAGCATATTGTATTCATCAGTACCTTATCCCACCAGGTATTTTAAGCATATTGTATTCATCAGTACCTTATCCCACCAGGTATTTTAAGCAGATTGTATTCATCAGTACCTTATCCCACCAGGTATTTTAAGCATATTGTATTCATCAGTACCTTATCCCACCAGGTATTTTAAGCAGATTGTATTCATCAGTACCTTATCCCACCAGGTATTTTAAGCATATTGTATTCATCAGCACCTTATCCCACCAGGTATTTTAAGCATATTGTATTCATCAGTACCTTATCCCACCAGGTATTTTAAGCATATTGTATTCATCAGTACCTTATCCCACCAGGTATTTTAGTCAGATTGTATTCATCAGTACCTTATCCCACCAGGTATTTTAAGCATATTGTATTCATCAGTACCTTATCCCACCAGGTATTTTAAGCATATTGTATTCATCAGTACCTTATCCCACCAGGTATTTTAATCAGATTGTATTCATCAGTACCTTATCCCACCAGGTATTTTAATCAGATTGTATTCATCAGTACCTTATCCCACCAGGTATTTTAATCAGATTGTATTCATCAGTACCTTATCCCACCAGGTATTTTAATCAGATTGTATTCATCAGTACCTTATCCCATCAGGTATTTTAATCAGATTGTATTCATCAGTACCTTATCCCACCAGGTATTTTAATCAGATTGTATTCATCAGTACCTTATCCCACCAGGTATTTTAAGCATATTGTATTCATCAGTACCTTATCCCACCAGGTATTTTAAGCAGATTGCCAAATCGGTGCGGTCCAATGGGACGTCGTCATCGGGATCATCTGAAGACAATGCTGATGACTTCCTGGGCTGCATCAACATTCCACTGAATGTAATTCTTTAAATTACAGTGTTTTCACTTCCCAACTGCTGTCTACTGGTAATGTTTCTTCTTTTATTTTTTTTATTTTACCTTTATTTAACCAGGCAAGTCAGTTAAAAACAAATTCTTATTTTCAATGACGGCCTAGGAACAGTAGGTTAACTGCCTGTTCAGGGGCAGAACGACAGATTTGTACCTTGTCAGCTCAGGGGTTTGAACTTGCAACCTTCTGGTTACTAGTCCACTGGTCTAACCACTAGGCTACCCTGCCCAACACTCTAACCACTAGGCTACCCTGCCCAACACTCTAACCACTAGGCTACCCTGCACAACACTCTAACCACTAGGCTACCCTGCCCAACACTCTAACCACTAGGCTACCCTGCACAACACTCTAACCACTAGGCTACCCTGCACAACACTCTAACCACTAGGCTACTTGATGCAGTTTATTCTAATGTTTGTATCTATTAGCTGTTATAAGTGTTAACTAACATTTATTCATTATACTCCACCAAACTTGGTTCTTGGCTCACTGTCTATCAGAGACACCTGTGATTAATTTACTGTAAATCCAACAAAAATTGTGTGAAGTTTCGGTCTTCACCTTCATCAGACCGGAACGTCACTTGGTTTTAATGGATTTAGAGTAAATGATAGTTTTATAATGGAGAGAGTGTCGCACCTCTACATCTAAAGAGGCTATTATTTAAGGCAGCACCTCTGTTCCAGTTGTTTGAGCACAAAACCCTTTTTTCCTGGCTTAGTGTCTAGCCCATGGGCAGGCCCTCGGATCAATATTAAAAAAATCTATATATATATATATTTATTTAGGAACTCAGTCGGGGCCTCAACTTACTGTTGAGAGTTAGAATTGTAGAATAGAAAAAGTGCAATTTCGAACTTTGGCAGTTGTTCTCTTGTTATGTCAGTCACTGATAGTCAGTCAATTAGCTAATTTCAGCAAAAAAAGTAGATTGCTAAGTTAGCTTAGCAGCCAGCTGTCTAAACTTTTTTATCAGTCTCACTCAGATATCATATTAAAAACTGCTAACATTTCTCTCCACCACATGGAAGAATGTGCAGAATTGCAAAACAGGATGTGGGTATGCAGACCAGCCAGCAACTTCAACCCCTCATGATGAATTCAGACTTTTTGTGGTCCCCACCCTCATCAAAGTTGCCCATCCCTGGTCTAGCCTGTTTGTTGTTCGCCTGTAGGAGATTCCTGTGATGGGATATGACAAGTGGTTTAAGCTGGAGCCCCGATCCAGTGCCTCCAAGGTCCAGGGAGAATGTCACCTGATTCTGAGGCTCTTCACTACCCAGGTAGCTACTACACTCTCTCTGCTCCACAGTACCTGTGTATTCTACCCAATTCACTTGATCATTCCACTTTGTTCCCCAGAGAGACACTACACTGAGTAAGAGGGAATCGAAAGAAGCCATTCATAAGAAGATGCTGAGTCAGATTCTGGAGTACGAGCATGCTCATATTCAGGTGAAACTCTACTATACAGTGCATTCTATTATCAAGTAAAATGACAGAAATGGCTATGGATGGTTTCCTTATGCTATCCATGTAAATCATCTGTTTTTTCTCTCCAGAAAGAGCCTTATAACTGGAATGGGCAGGTGAGTCCTCCAGCATGGACTGTACTGTCTCATCATGCTGTGCAAACTGACCTCTCACCCCTGCAACAGGCCATCATGTGAGTAGCTACAATAGTAACCCTTCAATGTAGACCATATGCCAAAGGTATTGCGGTGGTCCAAATGAGAAAATCAAAGTTATGCCAAGTCAAGCTGGTGGAGCTTGTGCCAATGAAGTACCGCGTTTTTAAATATGAGTTGCACCTTTTCCTTCCTAGTCCTTTTAGGTCTGAAACCATTCATCTCAGCTGAGAGGTGAGGGTCATGTTAAGTACAGTAGATGTATAGTAGTATGTATTGCTCTGGTCTGCAGTCGCTGGCAGTGCTATAGCAGCCACCACCGGTCCCAGAGGATGTGCTACACTCTGCTGCTGAGGCTCCTGAGGACCATCGATGCAGAGTGGGATCCCCAAGCTGTGCAGGGAGACCTGGTAGGCCTACTGTCTCCTCACAGCTCCCCTCTGGCTCACAATCAACTTTCATCTGGCATTAGGACACGTCATTAACTCACCACTCAACATCCATCATCCTATGACCTAGGGGTCTGTTATTCAATCAAAACCTGTTTTTTTTCCCGGTGCGGTAGTTTTTCTGGAAACTAGACTGAAGCCCAGAATTCTGTCTGAATCTGCTGTTATTGGCTAGATCGATCATTGTGAGGTTGAGTGATGTGATGATGATGTAGTTCCTGTGTTCAGGAGCGGCAGCTGTCGGACAGCTTCAGGCTGTACACGGACCACTGTCTGTGTCTGATGAAGAGCATGCGCCAGGTGTTCCCCTGCACCAGTCCAGCCGCCGTCACACGCTGCGAGCTCATGCTGAGGTAAACTCATACCACAGAGGCTGGTGAGGGGAGGAAGGCTCATAGTAATGGCTGGAATGGAATGGAAAACCTGTTTCATGTGTTTGATACCATTCCGTTCCAGCTATTACTATGAGCATGTGCTTCCCAATTAAGGTGCCACCAGCCACCTGTGACTCCCACCAACCCCTCTCTCTCTCTCGCCAAATCACCGCATCAAACACTCGCCAGCGCTGTCATATCAGACCAAACACTCAACCAAGTCACTAAAATTAAACCACAGATGGAGTACCTAGAACAGTCAAGCCAATAGGAGGGCAGGGTGACTAAATCATAAGCCTATTGGGAGGGTTTTCTACTTGAATGGTGATGACTGTGGCAATAAAAGCAGGCTCATGTTGCTATACTCTTTCTCTGTGAGCAGCCCCATGGGGCACTGTACTTCTGTGTCGCACAGACCAGATGAATGGAGATCCTGCAGGGCCTTTTCCAATAAGATTTCAAAGTCTGCCCAGTGATTGACACTCCTACAGAGATCTCTGTGTATTGTGGACACAAACACACAAAAAAACATGTACTCAAACACATACGAATCATTCTTGCTGTCAGTCACCTTAATTTAAAAAGGCTGACAGAAATGACAGGCTAGGCCAGTCAGGATTGTCTGTTCCAGCAATCATTTAGATTACCTACAAATCACCTTGCATTGTGCCTTTTGTCTTTTACTCAGTAATGAGTTGTTGGGCTACAATAACAGGCCCATGTTTCCCTTTGTGTGTGTGACTCAGGGGTGTAGGACACATGCAGACCATGCCGGCCTTCAAGACTGCGTGCCCCCTTCGAAATGAACTGCATTTGGAAATTGCCACTGTTGTCAAGGTACAACATAAATATATTTGGAAGAGCTGTTAGTGTTAGCACTGTTGACTAATTCGAATGACTGCAATTTTTGATTTCAACAGAAAGGTACTGTGGAGTGGTACGAGAGCACAATTTCACAATTCAAACCAGAGGACGGGGTAAGTCGACACCATAAGAATTGATAACACACAAAGGCATACAAATAAAGAGAGTCGCACATTCCATATATAATCTCCCAGTCATTTATTGGGTCACACATGGATGGGCCTGTCGGGGTTGTGTGTGAGCTGTAGTGTGTCCACTCTATAGGCTCTAGAGGAGCAGCTGAGGAGACTGGTCCAGGTGGTGGATGCAGTGTGTGCAGATGTACAGAGGGGACAGAACGTCTACAACAAGCTCTTCTACAGGTACACAAACAGTCCCTGCAGTTTATTGTGTTAATCAAGGAGGGTGACAGGGCGAACTTGACTTTTAAGTAGAATCCTGTTGATTATGTCAAATAGCAAATGAATCCTGTTCTTTGTTTTGTCTTTTTAAACCCCCCAGTGCGGTGAAAGTGGATTTCTTCAGCATCGTGTATAGACAGTTGGAGAAACTGGTGAGAATTCCTTTGAAACCAAAAGGAATAGAACCTGCCAACATCTTTATCCACACATGATATTTACCCATAGATATATATTATTTTTACCTTTATTAAACTAGGCAAGTCAGTTAAGAATAAATTCTTATTTACAATGATAGCCTAGGAACAGTGGGTTAACTGCCTTGTTCAGGGGCAGGACAACAGATTTTTTACCTTGGCAGCTCGGGGATTCGATCTAGGAAACTTTCGGTTACTGGCCCAACGCTCTAACCACTAGGCTTACCTGCTTCCCTGATACATGATGAAAAACAGTATACTGATGCATATAGTGTTCCTGTATGTTCAGTATGCATGTATCCTCACTGTTGACCCTTGACCTCTGAGATGGGGTGACTGACCCGTGTGCTCCCCCAGGTCGCGGACGACGTGAGCGTTGCCATGGAGAAGGTGTGTGGCACTCTGGAGCAGGAGAGCTCCAGGTTAACTCAGACCATGGGAGAGACTCTGTTAGAGCTCTACATGTCTCTGAAAATACTCAAACGCTTCAGAGAGTTCCTCCCTCTCAGGTGAGTTTGTGAACACCCTGCCACCCGGTCAGACTGGTGGATGGTGGATGTTCAGCTTGGTTGCATTGAACTTTTAGAAAACAGAAAGATTGATTAGATGTTGTTATTGCTTGGGGATTTGATCTTTCAGTGAACTTCTCCATATGCTTGAACATACAATAGATTAGCTAAATGTCAGGTGGTTAATGAGTATTTCTCTCTCAGGGACGCAAAGATGATGGCCTTGACTGGCTATCACAGCTGGTTCAAGACATCTATCCACAAGTGGCTGCAGATAGTCCATGACAAGTCTTGTGACAGGATCCGCAGAGCAGTAGACATGGATCAGGTGAGAAGGCGTTTTATGGAAGTGTCTATAAAGATTGCTTTTCCATGAAAAGAGAAACAATGGAACATACAGCAATCAGGATATCCATTTCACTTCTACAGCAGAACCCATTGATGATCTGTAACCCACCATGATGTTTCTATCTAATGTACTCGGAATATGAGTTAGTGTCTGTGTACTGTACCTGTGTGTCAGTGTATTTCTAATACAGTACATGTTTATGACTTTCTATAAGTTGTTGTTCATAGAATGTGTGTGTGTGTGTGTGTGTGTGTGTGTGTGTGTGTGTGTGTGTGTGTGTGTGTGTGTGTGTGTGTGTGTGTGTGTGTGTGTGTGTGTGTGTGTGTGTGTGTGTGTGTGTGTGTGTGTGTGTGTGTGTGTACTGAACAGCTGGAGCCAGTACAGCAGGCCAAACACAGCTCCTCTGCGGTGGATGTGACAGCGTGTTTCAGCCAGGTGCGGGAGTTCTGGAAACAGCTGTCCTGGCCAGACTCTGCAGGGGCCTTCATCTTTGTCACCCGCCTGACTGACGTGAGTGCCACCGCCACACACACACAAACACACACACCCATGCACACACACACATAGGTGCACGCTTTCACACACGCTTACACATCCAGAGACAGTGTAAAAAGCTCTACAGGTGACAAGTCACAATCACAAACAACCAAAGCAGAAAAAATGAATACTAATTGAGGAATTCACTCTTGATGATGATGATGATGATGATGAGTGAGATGTTGTCTGTGTTGCAGAATTTCTGCAGCGAGGCCGTGTGTTACTCAGAGATGATAAAGCGCAAGATTGAGAGGAGCCAGCAGGGTCGAGACATCAAGAGCCTGACGGTGCAGGTAACGCCTGTGGGAAGGCAGGAAGGAAGGGGGGCTTCAGGATGACGTGGGAAGTAAATGTCAGCGGGTGTTCTTTCCCTGGCAACACAAAGAACTCAGTGGGTTGTCCGTAGTGTAAAATGTTTGGTCTACTTCAGTGGAAGCTGCTTAGAGGAGAACGGATCATAGTAATGGCTGGAATAGAGTAAATGGAATGTTATCATTAACATGGTTTTCATGGGTTTGATACCATTCCATTCACTCCATTCTGTCCATTATTATGAGCCCTCAGCAGCCTCCATTGGTCTACTTACCGTCGTGCCTCTTTTTTTTAGCCCTGCCTCTTTTTCGTCCTTTGTTTCCTTCAACCATTCCTCCACCTTTCCTCTGGCTTTCTCTTCTTCCCTCTGCTAATGTACTTCCTGGGTCTTGGTGTGGGCTAGCTGTGCATCGCCCTGAACAACACAGAGCATGTGCGTGTGTTCCTGGGACACCTGCCTCGGGACCTGGACTGGCAGGGCGTGGAGCAAGCCATGGAGGAGTCTTGCGGGGCGGAGGGGAAGGAGCAGGTCAACAAGGCCCTGAACGGACAGCTCTACAACGTGGATGCGGACCTACAGAGGGAGGCCAAGCGCCTCATCACCCACCTCACAGACAAGGTCCCTCCATCTCATTGAACTGTCCTCTCTGTCGGTCATACTTTGCAACCACTCATCAAATCAAATTGTATTTGTCACATGCGCCGAATACAACAGGTGTAGTAGACCTTACAGTTAAATGCTTACGTACGAGCCCCTAACCAACAGTGCAGTTTTAAAAAATATGAATAAGAATAAGAAATAAATTAACAAGTAATTAAAGAGCAGCAGTAAAATAACAAAAGGTCCAGAATGTGTCAAAGTTATCTATAAAAGTGATTCCAGCAGAGATACAGTAGTCTTTTAGCCAGATGTGTAATGCCAGCAGTCTGCTGAAATTATTGGCCCTTTTTTGGAGTCTTATAATACTAAAATCAGTTCTTTAAAATCCATTTTCAAATGTTCCGTTTTAGCCCTCCTTATGTCGTTTGACCCCACATGGACAACGACAGTGTCAGCTGACCACCTGACAAGGTTCAGTCAAGACACTTGCCAGTTGGTCAGCGCATGCTCTTAGTACACATCCTGGCAATCCATCTGGCCCTGCGGCCTTGTGAATGTTGACACAGGCAAGGGACACAGTCATGCACATCAATATCAGTTTCCATGAGAACGGGTTACATAAATGATACAGACCTTGGTTCAAATAGTATTTGTTTTCTTGTTTTTTGGGGCGTTTGATGGTGCTTGTTTGGAGTGCAAGACGGTCGGGGGTTTCACATTTGGGACTATTCCATTGCTCCCATGTGTCCGGCAACCTTAATCCATCACAGCTAAAGTATTTTGAAGAAAACAAATACTATGTGAACCCAGGTCTGGTTACATAATACTGTATGATATGGCATACTCAAATTGGGTCTTGCCTGGTAAGCATTGTCACAATGCCTTGAACAGAGAGGTAAGCCAGTGCATTGTGATATTGTGTGTTTTGTCTAGATGCTTTCAGAGCTGAAGAGGTACCTCCAACACATCAGCCTGTCCCCTGACTCCATCAACAACGATGATGTAAGACTGAACAGTACATTGTGTTCTGCTTCTGTCATGGAGCAGCAACCTCTCTGCTTTCTTTCTTTGTCCTTTCTGGGTTGGAAGACATTTCGTCAATAGGCTTCCCCCTAAGATGGGACACTGTTCTGTGACATTGTTCTGTTTCAGGCCGTGTCCCCCCTCATGAAGTACTTACGTGACACTTTAGTCATCCTCAGCGAGTCTCTGGTGAAGGAGAATCTGGCTAGGTAATTACCTGCAGTGTCACGTCTTTATCTAGATGAGCATCTTAGACATGCACACAATAACGATACCCCTCTGACACATTATGCTGTAGTACTGGTCATTATCTAGCCATTATGATCACTTGACATACAGCGGATTGTTGTCTAACTGTGTTCTCCTGTCTTCTGCACAGAGTTCTCCTCGGCATGTGGGAGCTGCTCCTCAGAATGATCCTAGACACGGTGGCGGAGAACATGGGAGTCCAGGTGGAGTTCTACAACCGCTTCCAGTACACCGTGGAGGTCAGTGGTCTCTCTCTCTCTCTCTGTTGACCCCAGAGACAGGGAGAATCACAGTAGGGGCCTATTTCCCCTTCTTCCTCATCTTCCTCCTTTTCACCATCATCAGCTACTGTATCCTTGTTAATTACTTGTGTGGTATAATTTCCATACCACTGATATTCATCAGGTCTCTTGGCTGCTCAGTCCCTGCTGAGGAGAGTCCCCACCAGAATGGCAATGTGACAGTTCCTGTATTCTAATGGAGCATAGAGCTGGCAAGGGACACACGACAGATTTGGATGAAACGTCGTGAAAATGCAAAGCTGCGTGGGTAGAACATGTGGTGTGTTCCATGGTGATCTCCTTCTCCTCCTGGGGGGATTCACGCTGTCAGCGAGGATACATACCGGTCTGCTAATATCCTCTGACATATGCTCCAACCAAAGGCGTTACTTATAGTTACCACCGCTAATTAGCTAGTCATGCCAGTCGAACAGAGCGGAGTATCAGAACATGTAACATGTAACCTGAAAACTGAAACCTTTCCTGCCACTATGCCCCTTTCAGGCCCTGGTGCAGTTCTTCTGTGCTGATGGAGAGGGACTTGTCATAGAAGATCTGAAGAACCATGTCGACTACAAGGTGAGAGGGTTTATGTACCATTTAGCTACTTAATGCCTGA